>NC_064809.1:96607031-96890896 GCF_023721935.1 Panthera uncia | reverse complement strand
TTTCAACATATGGATTTGGGGGACACAGTCTATAGGATACAATAAAATCTTGGAAGCATAGGAAAATATACATGATAAGTAATTGGTGGATATTATCTTACAATACGTAGTATGATCACTGTGTCATCCCTCATTCACAACATATAGTTTAATGTGCTGTGCAAAATTTCAGTGAACATGGTGTGCGACACAGCTTTTCCATCAGACTCTGTACCGCTATCTAACCCTACCACTCTGGCACAATTACTCTCAATGACTTTCTCCTAATCTATCAATTACAGGCATTATTTAGTCGCTAAGTATGGCAAACATATGCCTGTTTCTGGACTATGTGGCCACCCTGTAGTAAAGTTTCAGCATTTGAATAAGATGTAGAGCTCACAGAGGATTTGGCTTTTTATACTGTGGAAGTAACAAGAGCATGGTGGAGGCCTGTTTTGCTGGAGATTGGAGGGAGCAGGGTCCACCCATGACTGGTGTTTCACATGCAGTGATGACAGGACCCCCTGCTAAGAAATGTTTCACCCCCACCCCCTGCACCCAATTTACATACAATTTGTGATTTTCTTTTTGTTTTCCCCTAAGGTAATGTATTACTGAGGTCCTAATACAATAAATACTGAGAGATTTTATAAATTCACTTTAATATTTAGAGGGTGGATGGATGAAGAAGGATGAGGGATGATGAGAAGGACTATCCAGGGAAGCAGGAGAAGACGTAAGAGAAGGTGGTGGTCCAGATGAGTTCAGAATGTGTTTTAGGGGTGCCTGGGTAGCTCAGTCAGGTAAGCGTCTGGCTCTTGATTTCAGATCAGGTCATGGTCTCACTGTTCGTGAGATCAAGCCCCACATCAGGCTCTGCACTGATGGTGTGGAGCCTGCTTGGGATTCTCTCTCTCTCCCCCCCTCTCTCTGCCCCTCCCCTGCTCACACTCGCTCTCTCACTCTCTCTCAAAAGAAATAAAATAAACATTAAAAAACCAGAATATATTTCAAGAGGGAGGGGATGATCAACTGTTTCAGATACTGTTCTTAGATCATTAAGATGAAGATTACGAAGACTGAACTGAGTGTGGATTTGGCAACATGACTGTTAACCTTGATAAGGCCAGTTGTTGCTGTTGTGGCCAAAAGACCTACAGGAGTGGAATTAAGAGAATGAGAGAAGAGAGTTACAGACAACTCTGAGTTTTGCAAATTCCTTTATCTGTGTTGTTGCACTCAGTGTAAGATAGTTCCCCAAATCATTGTATCTGCAGACATTCTACTTGTAAAACAGAACCAGTGCTACCTCTGATCTGTATTTGCTTCTATTACTGCTTCAGAAAGGACACAGTGCTCAAGCCAACATATGGAAGCTAAGGGCCTAAATGACTTCTAAGGTCCCTCCCAATGGAATCATGGTGGAGTGTCATATTTCCCAGCACTTCCTGCCAGATTGTCCTTAGGACCGCTCTTATTTCTTCTATGCTTGTGAATGTGGGGCGTAGTTTTTACAAAATCCTGTTATGTTATGTGTATGTTATGAGGATCCAACAGGGCAAAGCAAGAGCTGAGTGACTCAACACAGTCACAGCTAGAAGAGAAGGACCTTCTGCAGGACTGGTATTCGTAGGTGCCGCTCTGTTCTACCTCACTCAGTTCCATCATATTCGGCCAGATGAAAGTGGATAACCATAATGGCCTCACTTTACACATAAGAAACCTACTCTAAAGACATCTTTTAAGGTGTGTCTTTCTACATCTACCCAGGAGGTGACTCTACTTCTGTGATTTCTCTGCTAAGAAAATTTTTTCTGCAATTTTCTGGAAAACACTATTGAGGAAGCTGTCATTAGAAAATAATGTGTTTCCCCATCCATATTGTACCTGCTTGTGTATATTTTTCCAAATCCTTCGATCTTTCTCCCCTTTCTTTTTTTAGGTCAGCTTTTCTAAATACTGTTCATGGCATTCTGTTTTATGTCATTATAACCCTGACTGCTATGGAAAAGTGAGTCCTGCAGTGTAGGAAGCCTGATTATAATCGACAGATAAATCTGTTTTTTTTTCTGGAAACTGTGCATTCCAGAGCAGCCCCAGCATATACGATTCTTAAATAATCTCTTTGTTTATTTCCCAAACAGAAGGCAGTCAAGTCAACCAACTTATTCTGCGAGCATTGCAGGAGGACTCCCATGCATTTTCCAACCTTTTCTTTTCTTTTCTTTTCTTTTTTTTTTTTTTTTTGAGCTGCTGTTGTAAAAGTTTAGTGTGCTTTGGGATGTGTCATCTCTTATTTCTTAAGGGTCAACTGTGCTGAGAGAGAGAAGGTCAACCTAAATACTTCTCGGATTTCATTTCGGGAAATTCCAGGCCCCAGCTCGGCTTGTTCTGTGCGTGTCCACCTATCAAGACTAGCCCTCTGTTGTTGCAGCTGTTGCTGACCACAGAGCTCATTTATTCCCAATCAGCAGGAGCTTCCTGTAAGCGTTACCCAGATGCTTTTTCCCTATTGCTGCTCAACTGAGACTTTTTACAAGATTTATCGAACAGCCTGAGTCTCACAGGGCTTTGGAATAAATACATACCTCTAATGTTTGATGACTTTTCAAAACTCAGATGCAATGCTAGAGGCAAACTATAAGAGACGTCAACTGTCTCAGCCTCCACCATTTTATATGTGCCTCCGTACAGAAGGAGGAAATGGAATGAAGAGTTAGAATAAACACATGGAAAGTTTCTTTCATTGTATTCTTACACCAACCATGTGGCAGCAGAGACCTGCACAAAATTAAGGCTCATGGAGAACTCTGACTTGGAGCCTTGACCTCATCTCCCTTGTTCTAAGATAAAAAGCATTTTAGTGACTTGCCCAAGGTCATCTGGCTAATCATGCCATTATCCTGGTGTAATATTTTGGTACTTGGTCTTAGAAAAAGAATCTCAAGGTGATAAACAAGAAGTTCATTTTTACAAAAAAATTTTTTTTCACCTTCTTATTTATCCTAGAGGTCATGGAATATTGTTTGATGGTGATAGTTTTAATATGGTCTGTTATTTCTGACTTGTCAGAAGTCTGTATTTTAATAAGATAGAAATATATATTTATCCTCTATCTGTATAAACACTCACACGCACGTGTGTTTTGCTTCTATTAATAGTTCCTTTGTCTGCAGGGATGGGGGGCAAATGTGTCTGAATTTGTACAAAAAGAAAACATCAAAGTAGTAAAATAAACTGATCCATTATATACTGTAGGAGGCATTTAAATTCTGATAATTCATGTCTGATATAAGCTGTAAGAATATGAAATGGTACACATTTCTTTCTTCTTGAAACCTAGAGCAAAAAGGATAATGTTCTAGAATAATGGAAAATGTCCTTTAAAAATTTAGGCCTCCCATCTTATTTTGTCTTTCCCTTTTGCAGAGTTCTTGTTTATCTTGATTTTGAATCCTGTGATTTAAAAATGTCTCTGCTAGTTTTTCAGGACACTAATCACATCGCTTCTGTTTTCATCATCTTTTAGAGATATTGGATCACTGGGCAGATTTAGGCCAAAATTCATCAGTTTCATCTTTTAGCTTGCTGACTAAAAAAAGTAGAAGGAAGGAGAGTACTTTGCTGTTTCCCGTTGCTCCCTACAGTGTGTTAGTCATTTTCCTTGTCAGTGGTTAATGAGGTGTATTCTGGAGTCAGACTGCATGGCTGAGAATCCAGGCTCTACCTCTTGTTTAGCTAGGTAGTCTTGGGACAGTTATTCAAACTGTCTGAGCCCCATTTTTCCATTAAAAAATGTGGATAATAATAATGTCTTCTGTACAGGATTGTTGCAAAGGTCAAATGAGAATTGTAAATGTAATTACTCTATTCCCTGGTGCAAATAAAAAGCTCTATAAAGAGTTCCTATTATTATTATTATTACTATTATCATTTTTAATGAAATTAAATATTTTTAACCTGGAGAAAGATGGAGAGGATCAGATTACTTAGACTTTTCAAAAGGTGCACCTGAATGGAACTGTGGGCCTCAGCGCCGGCTTGCACAGGTGTTCACAGCTAGTCCATGGACCTGTCAGTCATGGAGGTGTTATTCTCTCCTGCTCTCTTGACTTTCAAAGGACTAAAGGAAGGCCCATTGTTAGCCCCTGAAGGATATTCATTGGCCAGAATATATCTGACCATAGTCTCTTATGGAACAAAAAAAATCATTCTTTATTCATGTTCTAACTTCCCCTCCAGGAAGTAAAACAATGCAGTAGACAACAATCTTTTGTCTAAGGTGAGTTCAGGCCAGATAAACAGATAAATAGACAGAGCTGTGCCCAGTTTTCCTTTTTCTTTTCTACCATTCTTATTAAGTGTAAAATAAGATTGCTGGCATTACCCTGTTTCCAGGCTAAATGCCCTGTTTAAATGTTTAAAATTCACTCATGCCTCTTCTCAGTAAATTGCCCACCATCCCCAAAGATGATCACTCTTCTATTTGTTTTTCATTTTGTATTAGCTTTCTAGAACTTTGTATTCATTAAATCATAAAGTACGCATGCACTCTTTTGTGTCTGGCCTTCTTCAACTGTTGGAGGACTTTGATGGCATGACTTCTGCAAAAGTATTAAGTTTATAAGTTACTAGCATATCTTTCTTTCCTTTTGACCTCCAATGCTACTGCTAGGTAGAATTACTACTACTGGAAGGCTGAAATATGTGTAAGTGCGTACTCACAGTACATTCTCCAATAGACAAAATGATATACATTTTCATTGGCTATAGTTGCATTCTATCAATAGTATATTAATGAGGTAAATTGGGGCTGATAGACTTTTTTGTAATTTGAGAGAGAGAGCGAGCAAGGGAGAGGGGCAGAGGGAGAGAGAAAGAATCTCAAGCAGGCTCTATGCTCAGCATGGAGCCTGATGTGGGGTTCGATCCCACAACCCTGGGATCATGACCTGAGCCGAAATCAAGAGTTGGACACTCAACTGACTGAGCCAACTGACTGGGCGCCCTTAGGGCTAATAGAAATCTATGAAACAGTTTAGGAATTAACAGCCATGGGCGTTGGTCTGTGTATTTAACAGAAGGAATGGGAAGTGTCAGCTGATCCAGTAGCCCTGGGAAGTGGTTGGGAATTTTCTTGTGCACTCTGGAACCCCGATACATCAGTGAGTTGTTGAGTTGTCATTTGCTTACCAAGGGTTAGTTAGTTGAGTTTGACTTCGTTCCCAAACCTATATATGCCAGGTATACCATTATTTTAATTACATACTTTAAAAATCATGTAGATTGGTGAAATGTGAATGCAAAAAGAAGCTTATTATTTTATGGCAACTAAATTTAATGTTATGGAAAGGCACAACAAGTTGGCTGAAAAGAATTCCATCCAATTAGGTATGGATAAGACAGCTGTTAAAGGTTCCTGAAAACTGTATAGGAAAAATCATAACAATCTAGAATTCTACGCAATGATGGCTCTACATGTGTCTGTCTTCCTACTTTAAAAGCAAAACAACCTGAAATATATTGGGTAGTTTCTGTAACAAACAAACCAAAACTGGAGGACACTGATCAAAGAAAAAGCCATGGTAGTACATCAGAAAAATTGGTGGATCTATGTTCATCTGCATATGGGTTATTTTCAAGCTTTAATGCAGATATAGTTAAACATATGCAAAATAAACAGAATAATATAATGAACTTTTATACCCATCACCCATCTGAATAATTATCAACTTTCTGCCTTTCCTAGGCCATTATTCATATCTCTACCCATTCCCGCAGCTTTGCTATTCATTCTTTTTCTGTGGTTGCTTTTTGCTTGAGATAAAATTTATATCCTTGGAAATGCACAAATCTTATCTGTATGCTTTTGACAAATAGATTTGTCTATGTAATATACAATCTTACCACAATATAGAACATTTCTATCTTCCCCCAAAATTTCCTCATGCCCCTTCCCAGGGGATCCCCCACCCCACCTCCCAAATGTGACCACTTTTCTGATTTTTTTTCTTTCATTTTAGACTCTTTCTAAAACTTCATATAAATGAAGCCATATAGTGTGTACTTTTGTATGTGTCCTTCTGCTCAGCACAATATCTGTGAGACTCATCCAGCTGTGTGCTGGCAGCAGCTCAAACCAGTTTTAATAGTTGGCTGTGTACATCTCTTCCCAATTCTGTACTCAATGACATCAAGTTGAAATAGGAGTATTGAAGTGGGAGCATTTATACCATAGAAATCGGCAAACCCGACACATCAGGGCTTTCACTGGCCTGAAGAGCCAGTTATCAGCACATCACTGGATTCATTCACATGGTTGGGTGAATCAGTTGTGCCATCCTTTTTACTGACGAATAGTATTGTCTTGTATAGATATACCACAAATTGTGTGTCATTGTGTACGTACATTGAAGATCACAACGATACACATTTGTGTTATTTCCAGTCTGGTGCTATTAGAAATAAGGTGGCTATCAGTGTTCTTAAAGAAGTGTTTCTGTGACATATGTTTTAACTTATTTTGGATAACGAGGAGTAAAATTATATACATTTCAACTGACAATTCGGTGTTCTAGGTGGGGAGGCATCTTTATTTAAATGGTTCTTATGTTAATGAACCAATGTAACTAACTGATCCTCTGCCCAGTCTAGATCATATCAGATAAGGCACAAGTCTCACACAGGGCTTTTATTTATATGGTTATTTCAAACATCTTAAAAAATAACAAAGCACACATAACCAGAATAAAATGCAAAACAGACAAAAATATACAGCTTGATGGGTTACTATAAAGAGATTATCTGTAAAACTACCATCGAGGTCAAGAAATAGAACATTGCCAGCATCTCAGAAATCCCTTATGCCCTCCCTTCTAGTTAATACCTCCTGTATCTTTTCTTCACAAAGATTATCACTATCCTAACTTTATAGAGTCACTTCTTTGCTTTTCTTTAGAGTTTTATCATCCGTGTATTTCTACATGCTATAATTTAGTAATGACTACCTTTCAAACAGAATCATGCACTCTTATGGGTCTGGCATCTTTTTTTTTTTTTTTTTTTTTTTTAAATTTTGTAATGTTTGTTTATATTTGAGAAAGAGAGAGAGACAGACAGAGTGTGAGCAGGGGAGGTGCAGAGAGAGAGAGAGAGAGACACAGAATCTGAAGCAGGCTCCAGCCTCTAAACTGTCAGCACAGAGCCCAATACGGGGCTTGAACTCATGAACTGCGAGATCATGACCTGAACTGAAGTTGGACGCTCAACTGACTGAGCCACCCAGGCGCCCCGATGTCTGGCATCTTTTGTAAGCTGTGATTTTTTTTTCATGTTGTTGTTTGTAACATAATTTACTCATCTTAGTTGCTTTATACTACTCCATTGTGTATTTTCAATTTATTTATTTGTTCTAATGTTTATAAAAATTGAGGAGCTCCCAGTTTTAGGAAACTATGAGTAGTGCTACTATGAACACTCTGGTGCATGAATCCTGATGCATACGTATATATTTTTCTGTATCACTGACTGGATTTTGTGGGCTCACAGGGTATTGTCTAAGTCAATTTGAGCCACTATAACAAATTACCACAGACAGAGTAGCTTAAATGACAAATATTTATTTCTCACAGTTCTTGGAGGCTGGGAAATCCAAGATGAAGGTGCTGGCATATCCAGTGTCTGGTGAGGGCCCTCTTCATGGTTTGCAGATGACCGTTTCTTGCTGTGCCCTCACAGGGTAGAGAGCAGGGTGAGAGGAAGCATGGTCTCTTGTATCCCTTCTTATAAGGGACGCTCATCTCATCGTGAGGCCTCCACCCTCATGAGCATTTTATCTCCAGAGGCCCCATCTCCTAATACCATCCCAGTGGGGTTAAGGTCTAGACATATGAATGTGCAGTTTGTAACAGGTATGTACATCTTCACCTTTAATACATAATACTAGAGGGGCGCCTGGGGGGCTCAGTCAGTTACGTGTTTGACTTGATTTCGGCTCAGGTCATGATCTCACAGTTCATGAGTTTGAGCCCCTCATCAGACTCTGTACCGACAGTGTGGAGCCTGCTTGGGATTGTCTGTCTGTCTGTCTCTCTCTCAAAAATAAATAAATAAACTTTAAAAAATCCATAATACTAGAATGTCTTCCAACCTGGTATGCATGAGAATGGTTGTGCAATATTCTTCTTTGCTTCACTCCTTAACTTTAGCTATTTTACAGGTATATAGTTGTTGATCAACACAGGCATCCCTCTTTACCTCTTATAATGCGTTTTGCCTTAAAATCTACTTAACTGGGCACTACTGTAGCTAAATATTTTTTGTTACTGTTTGCAAAATCTGTCTTTTTCATCCTTTAATTTATTTTTTTTGTATCCCTGTGTTTAGACGTATCTCATATATTGCGTAGTTGTTGTGTTTTTTAAACCAGTCCAATATTCTGCATTTTAATTGGAGCATTTAGTATTTACATTAATATAATTTGTGATCTACTTGGATTTAAATCTAGCATCTTATTGTGTACTTCCTACTTGTCTTGATTGCCCTATATTTTCTCCTTGGATTGATACTTAATTTTTTTTTCCATTTCCCTTATCCATTAGCTTAGAATTTATGTACTCTTCAGTGCTATCCTAGGGCTGCAACATGCATCCTTGACTTATCAAAGTCTAATGTTAATTGTTCCTTTTAACCTATTTCCAGAAAATATAACAATCTTGGAGCATTTTAATACCATTTACTACCCCCAACTTAAATGCTACTTTTGTTGTTAATTTTAATTATTATTTCACATAAACGATAGTCAAATATATGTACTCATAAAGTTATAATTTCATTTACTATTTCCTCTTAATTTTTTTTTCATCTTTTACTTCTCATTTGGTTTCATTTCCTCACACCCAAAGAATGCCCTTATTTATTTCTTTTATTGTTGGTCTGCTGGTAATGAATTTTCGTAGTTCTTGTTTATCTCAAAATGTTTCTATTTCACCTTCATTAGAAAGATAAATTACACTGCCCTTCTTTCAGCAGTTTACATAGATCATTATCTTTGGCTTTCATTGGTTTTTTAAGAAGTCAGTTCTCAATGTGACTATTGCTACTTTAGAAGGAATACCTCTGCTGTGTTGTAGAAAATCTGGTTGTTCTTGATCATAATTGATTTTACTAAGGTGTGTCTATACATGTATTTCTTATTATTTAACCCCCTTGGTTTTGTAGGGATTCCTGAACTGTGTCTTAGAATGTTTGGTTTTGGAATATTCTCAAGGGTTGTTCAAGTTTTACTTCTGCCCCCTGCTCTCATCCCTCTTTTTCTGGGATCAGGATTTACACCAAGTTTAGAATTCCTTATTCTATTCTCTGTGCCTCTTATCCTGGCTTCTGTATTTACCTTGTTTGTCTCTTTGTGCTTCTTTCTAAATCGTTTCTTCTAATTGGTATATCACTTCACAGTGCATATCTCTTCATTGCACCTACGTTAGTGTTAAACCAATCACTGCGTTCTTCATTTTGTTTGCTGTGTTTCTAATTTCTAGAATTTCTGTGTGTTTTTAAAAAATGTTCTATGTCTTTTATCATAGTTTCCAGCGCTGCTGAAATTCTCAAGTGTCACTTTATAACCTTAATCATAGCAAGTTTGGTAATTTTAAAGTCTGTTTGATCACACCAACATCTGCAGCCTTAACTGCCTGTTGTTTCTGATGGTTCTCATTTATTTTATGTTGTCTTTTCGCATGTGTGGATGTTTTTGATTGTGAACCAGACATTGTATTTAAATGTCGTTTGTAGGAATGGAGCCTTGTATAATGTCTTTCTCTAAAGATGATTTACATTTGTTTCTGTAGTTGCCTCTGGGCTCTAGCCGTTTGGGATCCTCAATTTCATGTCTGAGATTGAAAAGATTGAAAGTTTGACTGTAAATGGAGGATCACTTCTAGTTTACTTTGCTTCCAAAATACAACTCTTCAGAGTCTTAACCCAGAGTGTGTGGGATTCACAAGCATTTCCTTGTACTCTCCAGCAGCTCTGTGACTCCAGCTTTTACCTGCGTATTCCTGGGATATGTCTAGATCACTGTTCAGCCTCTGGGCCCTGCAGCAGCCTCTTTCAGTATTAGCAAGTGCCCCAGGGGAAAAGCAAGTCTAAATCCTGACTTGCCTCTCTTGATTTCCCTCTTCTTCTGGATCATAGCCTGGTAATTACTCACGATCTGGTTGAAGTCTCGATGCCTTTAAGCAAATCTCATTCACATTTTGTAGAAGGTTGTCTGTTCTATGGACTCTGTCATTGCTGCAAATGGAAGCTCAGAGCTCCTTAGGGTCCAACTCTGCATTACATATGATTGAAGAAAAGCAGTACATGCCCTTGAAAAGCTCACAATATGTTTAGGAATACAAAATGTGTGAAGTAGATTTAAAGGAAGAATACATGTAGACTATCTGTAAAGTTAAAAGGAAGAGAAGCATGGATAGACCGGAGTCAATGAGGACCTAGTTCTGGTTTTGTTATGTGACCATGGTCTTTTTCCTATAATTCACCTACTTAATGCACTTGTGTGGTCTCACTCACTAGAACCAGCTTTAGCCTTAGTGCTAAATGTACCATCTAACCACTTCGTTACTTTTGAGTTTGACAGGTACAACCCTTGCGGTATATTTCTGTATTACCACAAGACTTTTACAGGTACCTCAAGTGCAACGTGAATAAATCTATGCCCACTATTTTTCCCCATTTAATGGTAAGATAATTGTTTTTCTTATCTGCATAGCCTTTCCCATGAGCACTATTAAACTTCATTAGATTCTGATTACTTTGCCACTTTAAACGATCATAGCCTTAAACATTTTTCTACAAACTGTGTTATGTGAAGGTAGGTTAAGAAATACTTAATAATACTAAGGCACACATCTTGTTAAACTATCATTTGTATTTTAATCATGAACAAGTATTTTTAATTAATGCCTATTCCACAGAATTGTGGTAGAAAGTTAATAATTTTATTTATCATTTGGTGGTTTATTAAAATATGTTTATTAAAAATTTTTGAAATTATCTTTCTTTTTACAACAGTATATTAGTTTCAAGTGTACAACATAACAGTCGATATTTGTATATAAGACGAAGTTGAGGTCACCACGATAAGTCTAGCTAACGTGTCACCATACATAGTTACAGAACCTTTTCTCTTGTGGTGAGAACTTTTAACTTCTATTCTTTTAGCAACTTTCATATATGCGATACAGTGTTAGTAACTATAGTCACCATGCTATAGATTACATCTCCACGACTTATTTATTATAACTTTTCTATCACTTTTAAATTTGTACATTGGTAACATTTGAACCATTTGACTTGCTTTACCCATCTCCCATTTTGCCCATCTCCGGCCCCCTGCCTCTGTCAACCATCAATATGTTTTCTATACCTATGAGCTTCCCCCCCCCACTTTTTTCTCAATTCCCCATATAAATGAAAATGTATAGTATTTGTCTTTCTCTGCCTGACTCATTTCACTTAGCATAATACCATCAAGGCCCACTCATATCGTCACAAGTGGCAAGATTTCACTCTTTTTTGTGGCTAAATAATATTACACTGTGTATATATATACATATATACAATATACTTATATATTCCATTATATATAATGCCACTTATAAGTGGCCTGCCACACACACATACATATACATACACCACATTTTCTTTTTTTTTTTTCAAGTTTTTATGTATTTATTTGAGAAAAACAGAAACAGCGTGTGTGGGGAAGGGGCAGAGACAGAGGGAGAGAGAGAGAATCTCAAGCAAGCTCTATGCTGCCAGAGCAGAGCTTGATATGGGGCTCAAACTCACAAAACTGTGAGATCATGACCTGAGCTAAAGCCAAGAGTCAGAAGCTTAACCGAATAAGCCACCTAGGCATCTCCACATACACCACATTGTCTTTATCTATTCATCCATCAATGAACATTTAGGTTATTTTCATATCTTGGCTGCTGTAAACAGTGCTGCAGTGAATATGGGTGTGCATATATTTCTCTGCTATAGTGTTTTTGTTTTCTTTGGATAAATACTCAGTGGAATTGCTAGGTCAGTTAATTCTATTTTTAATTTCTTAAAAGAGCCGCCATACTCTTTTCCACATTGGCTACATCAATTTACATTCCTACCAGCAGTGCTCAGGGGTTCCCCTTTCTTTACATCCTTTTCTTGCTATTTCTTCTCTTTTTGAAAATAGCCATTCTAATAGGTATGAGGTGATATCTCATTTTGGTTTTGATTTGCATTTCCCTGATGACTAGTGATGTTGAATCTTTTCATGTACCTGTTGGCCATCTGTATGTCTTTGGAAAAAAAAAAAGGATCTGAACAGATCCTCTGCCCATTTTTTAATCAGATTGCTTTTTCTCTATTGAGTTGTATGAGTTCTCTATTTTGGTTATTAACTGCTAATAAGATATACATGATTTGTAAATATTTTCTCTCGTTCAGTAGGTTAGCTTTTCATTTTGTTTATAGTTTCTTGTTGTGCAGAAAGCTTTTTGGTTTGATATAGTCCCATGTGTTTATTTTTGCTTTTGTTACTAAAAAATTTAGAAACTTTTAATAAATGATTAGTTTCCTATTTATAAAATTTTCATTTGGTGAACTATAAGCAATTATGAAAAGTTAACTTTTTAAAGAATTTTTAGGAATGTAGGTAAATATCCTTTATTGTAATGCTAAGTGAAAAAGAACAAAAGTCTGTACTCACTACAATTGTATTCTTTTCTGTGTTTTTGTGTCTATGTTTATGCTCACAGAAGAAAAGATTAAAAGAAAATACATCAAATTGTTAGTATTGATTTTCTCTGAATGGTGGGAATATGGAGATTAAAGTATTTATCTTTTTCAAATTTTTAAAACTGAACATATCTTCATTAATTTAAAAAATACAGTAATAATTCATAGGGGCACATGTACCCCAATGTTTATAGAAGTGCTTTCAACAATAGCCAAATCATGGAAAGAACCCAAATGTTCATCAACTGATGAATGGATAAAGAAGATGTGGTGTGTGTATATATATATATATATATATATATATATATATATATAATGGAATACTACTTGGCAATGTGAAAGAATGAAATCCTGCCATTGCCAACAACGTGGATGGAACTGGAGGGTATTATGCTAAGTGAAATAAGTCAGAGAAAGACAGATATCATATGTTTTCACTCATATGTGGAACTTGAGAAACTTAACAGAAAACCATAGGGGAAGGGAAGGGGGAAAAGTAATTTCAAACAGAGAGGGAGGCAAACCCGTAAGAAACTCTTAAATACAGAGAACAATCTGAGGGTTGATGGGGAGGGGGGAGAGGAGAAAATAGTGATGGGCATTGAGGAGGGCACTTGTTGGGATGAGCACTGGGTATTGTATGTAAGCAATGAATCACGGGAATCTACTCCCCAAACCAAGAGCACACTGTATACACTGTATGTTAGCCAACTTGACAAAAAAATTATATTAAATGAATGAATGAATAAATAAATAAAACAAAAAATACAGTAATAATGCAAGTCTATTATAAAAAATAAAACGTCAATGCATAAGGTAAAAAGTGTTAGTCCCTCATTCCCTTTACTTTTTTTTTCTTTCCTTAATCTTTCTCTCTTAAGATAATTACTTTTATAAGTTTGAGGTATATCCTTTCAGGCCTTTTTCTAAGCCCTAGCTTGTGTGTGTGTGTGTGTGTGTGTGTGTGTGTGAGTGTGAGTGTAAACATGTGTATTTATTTTTCTGGGAAAAGAAGCCCTTCACTCTTAGATTTACTTAAAAGTGAGAATATAGGGGCACCTGGGTGGCTCAGTTGGTTAAGCGTCCGACTCTTGATTTTAGCTCAGGCCATGATCTCATGGTTCATGAGATCAAGCCCTGCATTGGGCTCTGTGCTGACAGTGAGGAGCCTGCTTGGGATTCTTTCTCCCCCCCCCCCCCCCGCCCTTCTCCTCTGCTCATATTTTTTCTCTCTCTCTCTTTCAATATAAATAAGCATTTTTTTTAAAAAGTAAAGATATATGCTTCCTTTTGGAATTTAAAGATTAATTGGGAAAACTATAAAATACTTGGCATAATTTTTTCACTTGGACAAAAATATAGAAAGAAAACAGCCTGAGTGGTAGGCCTGCAGGGCAGATAATTCTGTAATGAAGCTCATTGATTGGGCACTGATAGATTCCACAGTATAATCTGCAAAGTGGATGTACAGCAAAGTGAATTTGAACTACAGGGTGAAGCCCAGTATGGGATCATCTAATCAGTTTATGAAAATTAGTATTAAAAATAAAATAGGAAATATCAGAATATATCATATGTATTAGGGTAATTATTGTGTGTCTAACGTTTGTTTACTTATATTTCTACACGTGTGTCTTTTTATAAGGTCAGGGTGTAAAATGCACATCATGTGCTGACTGTGAAATTAAATCTTGTCCTTGGTGTGTGCGTGTGTATAACCCATTGGAGCTCGATAGCAATCCATTCAGTGATGCAGAAGAACACATAGGGACTTGGAATGTGAATTAGGCCTACAGAAGACTGGGTTTGAAGATGGGAGAAAATGAAGACAAACAGCATTCATATATGAATTATACTTCATTGCATTTAGCTTAAATGATATAACTCTCAACACTGGCTATAAGATAGTATCAATTTGGGGATGCTCCATGAGTACAACTGCTCAGGTTTCCTCTGGTCTCCTCAAGGAAGACGTGTTTGACTCTTGGCTATTATCTTCATCCTCATGAGGAAGGTCATTCTGCAAGTTTGAAAGAAGTGACAAACAGGGTCTTTGTTGGGTTTTTTGGACCCCAGTCATGTCACTCAAAAATTACAGAAAAATTACTTAAATGGTTGAGAAACTTTTGCTTTCAGTGTTTGCAATATCACCAGGGCATATTGGTGATATTAGCTTCAAATTATGTAATAGTGGCCAGGCAGCATATAGGTATATTCTTGGTACAACTATTTTTTTTTAATTTTTTAAATATTTATTCATTATTTTTGAGAGAGAGAGAGACAGCCAGCAGGGGAGGGACAGAGAAAGAGGAAGACACAGAATTTGAAGCAGGCTCCAGGCTCTGAGCTGTCAGCACAGAGCCCAACATGGGGCTTGAACTCATGGACCATGAGATCATGACCTGAGCTGAAGTTGGACACCCGACCGACTGAGCCACCTTGCTACAACTATTTTTAATCTGCCAGAAGTCCTAGAAGCATGGTAAGCTCAGCCATGGGCCACCTCAGAGGCTAAACCTGACTTTGGAATGAAGTCTTCTACCTATCATTCTTTGGTAGGTGGACTTTGGAAATGTACTGCAGAGGATATTTTACTTATGTACCGTCCTGGAAGAGAGGGACATAGATTCTAATAACTGTCTCTGGATAAGGAATGTTGCTTCCTGAGAACAATGAGGAGTTATTTATATAGAAGAACAGAAGAATGACAAAATTTATATTGTATTCCAAATTGGCAAGACCTATATTCTTTAGCCAGATTTATTCATTCAGCCATCTATCTATTCATTGGGGCACATCCTGAAACTGTGTCTGGCCATGGGCCTTCAGGACCTGAGTCGAGTCCTAGAACTCCAGGTATCTGTTTACCTGATGTGTGCATGTTTGTCTGGTCAGAGGAAAAGTGGAGTGGGGGTGGGATTTGGAGGATACCTTGAAAGATATAGGACCAACGTCAGCACGGTTCCTGTTTTGGGCTTGAAATGTCTCACTTGGACAGCACTCTGGCTATAGTCAGTCCCAAGCAACCAGAGAGAGTTAGAAAACTTCAAGGAAGGCACTTCAACTGTGGAGGTCCGTTAGGTGCAAAGCCTGGGGCAAGTCCCTTCTTGCCCAGATTTGAGGATAGTATTACTCTAGCCCAGCCTTCATTAATCCCAAATCTGAGTTCTAGGACTATGCAAATACATTGCATAGAAATCTTACAATAGAAGTTTGCCTGAAGCATGGAGCCATAGATGTACAATGATCCAAAGGAAGGTAGGAAAATATGATACAAAATTATCAAAAGAGATAATAAAAAAAAAAACAAAACTGGTTCCGTGATATTGAATTCCTCACCATCTCAAAGTAGAATTGCTGATGTGTTGGATTTGACCTGTTGTTGTGGACTGAATGTTTTTGTCCCTCCACCCCCAAAGCTACACATTGGAGGCCTACCCTTCAGTGCAATGATTATTTGGAGGTGGGACCTTTGGAAAGTAATTAGGTTTCGTTGAGGTCATGAGGGTAGGACTTCCGTGATGGGATTTATTCCTTATAAGAAAAGAAACCTAGAGCTCTCTCTCTGCCATGTGAGGAGACAGCAAGGAGTCAGCCAACTGCAAGTCAGCCAATGGGCTCTCACCAATAACTGAATCTGCTAGCACCTTGATCTTGGACTTCACAGCCTCCAGAAATGAGAGGAAATAAATGCCCACTGTTAAAGCTACCCAGTCTGTGATATTTTGTTACAGCAGCCCAAGCTAAGACACCTGTGTTCTCAGAGTTTGTCAGGCCAAAGGAAGTATGAGTGTGAGAGAACTATAGTCAATTCATTTTAGGGCCTGTTTAAGAGGTTTCCTCAGTGGGTGAGGAGGACTCAGCAGAAAGAAACTAGGGAGGAAACCAGTTGTTAAAGGGCTGCAGAAGTAGTGGCAAGTTGGAATAGTGACAGATCCAGCTACATATGGAGGGCTCCTAACAGTGAAGGCAGGAGAGTCAGCTCTGTACAGCTGCCAAGTCAGAGACCCCTAACGCCGGGTCACCCCAACAATCCCCGCCAAGCCAACACTCACCAGCAACTGACTTCTTCCATCTCCTTCTGCCCCAAGTCTAGAGAGACTCTGGAACTGTGTTAGCATGAGGGGAAGGGGAGAAACCCTAGCTGAGCAAAGAGAGAAAAAGGAGGAGACAACCACATTCTCCTTTCCTCATTAGAGGCTGTCCCACCTGTTGTAAACCCAAGCAGTATGAAGATGAGAGCTCCAATTCCAATGCCAAGTTTGCAGATTTTCCTATTATGAGGGACAGGGTATTTTCCTTGATACACTAAAGGTGTGTTTTATTTTTGGAAGTAACCAGAGAATTGTTTGCAGTGGTGGTAAATGGTTAACAACCAGTTTTCTAATGACGATGGTGGTGGGGATTATGGTTTGTAGTGTTTGCCCACCATGACTGATTTCAAGCCTCCAACATGACATCACTAACTATGCAGTTAGGAAGAAATGCATGCAATTGACTCTGGCAAGTCATTAAGAGATTTGGCCACTGACTGTTACTTAAGAATGACTTGAAAAGACGTGTGACCTGCCCAAGTTTCCATCCAGGACCAGAGGAAGATCTAGCCCCAAGAATAAATTTAAAGACAGTGAAAGAAATGAACAAAATTGCCTTCTAATTTTTCTCAGACCACAGTTGTAGAGCATAATAGTCACACACTTGAAATGTTTTAAGATATTTTGAGCATGGAGATTTTATAGCAGGACAAGTCAAGAGGCAGCTAGGAGTATTTTCTCTTCTCTTTCTCTCTTTCCCTTTTCTTCTCTTTCCCTTCTCTTCTCTTTCTGTTGGAGATCTGGAATGTGAGCAGAACCAATCTGAGTCTTCCTTGAAATGCAGAAGCCATGTTGCACTGGAGTTGGTCATGGCATTGGTTTGGCTGGCTATGATTCTGCCATTGAATCTCATTGATTCTGCCATTTCTCCAGCAGTCATTGTCACAGCTGTTGGAGAAGGGTTAGAGGAAAGTGTAAGACACTAAGTGGTGTCTGTAAAACTAATATTGAGCATATTTAAAATAATCTTCGGGAACTTCTGGAATTTGTTAAGAGGAATTTTAAGAAATGTCCTATTTTTTTTTAACAGTTGATAAAATAAATACTATGATGCTGATGATATGGAGAATGACAATCATGACTCTGATACAGTCTGGGAAATTTGGCTTTTCTTGTTTATTCTTTTATATCTAGTCCTGAATTTCTACGTGAAGTATCCTTTTAAAATACTTATCATTATTTTTAGCAGAGAGATGATTATTTACACATTTTTATCCTTGGGACCTAGTATATTAATTGAATGTCTGACGGTGGTGATGGTGATGACCAGACCAAATAGCAGAAGGGTAGGAATTTTTTATATAGAGAAAACAGATGGCCTGTTTTCTTTCAGAAGTTTGCATGTTTCAAGGTGAAGTCTTCCCCTCACATAGCTAATAGGAACTATAATTTGCAGCATAAACTCCCTATTACGGGAGTTCCTGAGGGGTAAACCATCTTGACCTTTTAATTATTAATGTCTGTTCTCAAATTACAATTATATTCTTAATCCCTGTCCTGCTAACTGGCAATTTTCAGATAGATTGAGTTTTCATTCTTCCCTATTTCATTAACTGCAACTTATATAACATATAATAATAGAATCTTCAGAACAGCACTTTGCCAACTGCAAAGGTTATCAAATGCTAAATGAGCACTTTTAAATGGCTGGTAACTCATTGTTTTCAAGGCTTTTCAAGTTCCATATTTCCTTTCTTATGTCTCTATTTTTCTACACATTCTTTCTTTAAAAGTGTTCTTCAAGATCATTTTAAATATTCTTGGAAAAAATAACATATTTGGTAGTTTTGTATATGTCAAGCATGCTCCTATGGTCATCTTATTTATTCCTTTCATCAAGCCTTGTGAGTAAGGTGTTGCTACTCCTCCAGTAAAGGGAAACAAGAACAAATAATGGTAAGTGATATGTTCAAGGTCCGTGGTGGGGCAAGGATTTGAGTTCAACTTTTCTGTCTTTAAATCTTATGTTCTTTTCTCTATAGAACTCAAGGTACTCTGTTACTGGAAAGACAAACTAAATGGAAAAAAGCTGCCTCTAAGTGACAATGGAAGGAGTTCCTCCCACTGGGTACTGTCATTGGCTTCCCTCATCATTAATGTCTTATTTCAGTTTTCTTCATTGTTCTACTCACTTGTTGCCTTTAATTTCCTTTAGTTAGACATGACTTTTCTTCTTTTCATTTTTTCCTTTTCCAATTTGTCAGCAAACAAACTGGAATTATGTTGGAATCATTCAAACTATTTAGATAAATAATGTCTACATTTGCCTATTACCATTCTATCATCTCTAGTGAGTTTCACACAATTTGAATTTAGCACAATAAAACTACCACTTTAGAATGGTTTTTGTGAACTAGTATTAACCATACACCTACCTGGGGTACAGGTATTTATTTTTCCAATTAATTGCTCAAGGCACACCTTCCCTTCTGCAGAATATGCTATTTCTTCTTATTGAGACCCTCCTTGCACTTCTCTCACAAGTTGCCCAAGGATTCTGAGGTTTATTGACTTCTTAGGAGTTGAAACTATAAGTAGAAAACAGAATGAAAATGAAAGCCTAATGTGGCCATTAAAGGCCACGGCATCTTCCTCTGTCTCGGTGTTGTAAATAGCTTGCCCAGATCAGATGGACTTTGGTCCTCTTCTGTGGATTTGCTCTTCTTATCCAGATCTTGGATCTTAATTTGGGCACTGTGATTACCTTTCCTTCAATGTACTTTCTCATGCTCAGCTATTGCTACTCAAGTGGACCACCATGTCAGAGGGACTGGGTGGAGATGAGCTTGTACCCTTGGCTGTCTATTATGTTAGAATCTGCTTTCCTCATGAGCCTCCAGATGTGGAGCAGCCCAGGTCACCAGTCCAGATATTTCCTTCTCACCTCTGATGCCCTTAGTGATCTTTCTTGCCACTGAGATTGATGGGAGAGTTTCTATGAGTAAATGTATAAAACCTTAGAGCATTATTGACAGTAAGAATTATTTTTCATGATTTTTATTAAAAGGACTAATTATTTCACATTAATTGTTTGAATTTTATGAAATACGTTTTATTTATTTTTAAATGTTTTTTAATTTTTTTTTATTTTGAGAGAGATGGGCAGAACATGAGTGGGAAAGGGGCAGAGAGAGAGAGAGAGAGACAGAAAGAGAGAGAGAGAGAGAGGGAGAGAGTCCCAAGCAGGCTCAATGCTGTCAACACAGAGCCCAACGCAGGGATCAAACTCACGAACCATGAGGTCATGACCTGAGCGTAAATCAAGAACCGGACACTTAACCGACTGAGCAACCCAGGTGCCCCTGAAATATTTTTTAAAATTATATTTTTAGTTCCTTGTTTCACTCTTTGGATCAATTTGCCTATAATTTGCCTATAATTATTTGCCTATAATTGTCATCCATCATCTAGAAAATAAGTATAATTTAGGGTCATGGAAGTTTCTTCTAGTTTAACTGTGATACCTTGGTCATGACTTTTAGCCTATTTAAGCTTAGGGCCCTCATTTGTGAAATGAATAGATTGGATTAAAATAGCACTATCTATCTCAGGTATCCTTTCTTGGCTCACAGATTCCTTCTACAGTAATATATTATCTCACTGACTCTCTTAGATTTTAGAAAATCATCTCAGGGTCACCTGGGTGGTTCAGTCAGTTAAGTGTCTGACTTTAGCTCAGGTCGTGATCTCACGGTTCACAAGTTGGAGCCCCGCGTTGGACTCTGGGCTGACAGCTCAGAGCCTGGAGCCTGCTTTGGATTCTGTGTCTCCTTCTCTCTGCCTCTCCCCTCACACTTTGTCTCTCTCTCTCTCTCTCTCTGAAAAATAAAATAAAAAATAAACATTAAAAAAATCATCTCATCATCATATATGTTATACAATACATAATTATAAATTTAAAATAAATCAATATATTATTAAATATTTGTAATTTTAGTAGTATAATCAAAAGTTCTGGTTTTGTCAGGATAGCCCCAGATTTTGTATATTATCCTGGTTCTGATTTGAATGATGATTTTATGGTTACCTTAATTATTTAAATACAACCTTAGAAACAGTTATACAAAAATATATTTGAACTCTTCCTAACTTAACAAATTAACACTAGCTATTCAATTTTTAAAAATTAATTATGTAATTGAGAGGATTACTAAGGAATCACAAATGTAAAGTGATATCTATCATGTTTAGTTGGAAACTAAATATAGGTTAAAATGCAGATGTAAACCTAGCTACATGTGGCAGCATTAACAAAACTACTGATTTTATAAGATTGAAATACTTGTATTTTGCTCTTAAAAGCATAAAGTGCTTTATTTACATAATCATCGTTTTGTTCCTAAAAGATGAATTGAGAGAAAGGATTTATATTGTTAATTATCAGTCCTTGTTCTTCAAATAAAACATTTCATCATGGATAATGTCTAATCCCATTAAACAAAAACCTCCATATTAGTGGTGAAAGGTTTTCCCCTTTCACCACTGATTTTTGTACAAGACACCTTGATGTGTTATATAAATATTCTGGTCAGTTAAAAGCAACCTGTGGATTTGGTAAAGAAAATCTTAAGGAAATGTATAGAATTATCATTTTTATGTTCCTTGAGAGTTTGTATTTCAACATCAGTGTTCTTTAGCTTCCTATCTTAAACCAATGATATACCACAGATATATATTAAACAATGAAGAAGAACAAAAACCACTGAAAACTGTGTATTTATCAAAACTGCCTGTGGATTTTTTTTCAAATTTGTATTTAAACTCTAGTTAGTTAATATTTAGTTTCAGGAGTAGAATTCAATGATTCATCACTTACATACAACACCTAGTGTTCATCTAAACAAGTGCCCTCCTTAATATCCATCCCCTGTCTAACCCATCCCCCACCCACCTCCCTCCATCAACCCTGGGTTTGTTCTCTATATTTAAGAGTCTGTTACGGTTTGTTTCTCTCCCTCTCTCTCTCTTTCTCTCCTACCATATGTTCATCTGTTTTGTTTCTTAAATTCTACATATGAGTGAAATCATATGGTATTTCTCTTTCTCTGACCGATTTGTTTCGCTTAGCCTAATACACACCAGTTCCACTGTAGATGGTGTTCCGCTGGTGATACACTGGGTGTGGTTTGACTCAAACTATGATACACCTTCACTCAGCATTCTCAACAAGACATGAGGTCTGTTCTCACTGCTTGCCGGGGTTGCAAAAGGTAGCTGCAGGCCCCCCATGGCACAGGCAGCCACAACCACAGGCTGAGATGCCGGTTGTTTGGAACTATCGAAAACGTTTTAAATCACTGCCTCTGTTCCAGATCCCTCTTGGAGTTTCTTATTGTGCAAGTTTTTGCTTAACTCCTGGTAGCCAGGAAGAGCTTCTCCCCTCCCACTCGCTAGAACTGCGGTTACAGTATGCAGGCTTTAGTGTTCATCAGGATGAGTCGCTAATCTAGAAAATGAAAAGGTTCTCTTCACCCTCAGGGACTGACATATATCTCTCAAGCCCTCCTTTCTTGTCTTACGATTTACGTCTTTGTGCGATGATTGACAGTGCGAACATCATTTTTTTTTCCTAAGGGGGACTTCACTCTCAATTATTGCAGTGAATTAAGCCCTGTGGCTCTATTGAGTACATTCCTTTCCCAGTGTCAGAGTAAGGTAGTCATAAATAACACCACTTTGGGAATGCTAAAAGGGTGGTGCCGATGGGGCTTGTTCAAACTGAGTTCAGTTTCTCTACATCAAAGAATCAAACTCAGTTGGGATCTAGTTTTACCCAGATATCTTTTAATAATCCCTGGGACATAAGTTAACCACCCAAAGCACTTAGTTGTTTTCCGTTGTTATAGTGCCAAAAACCATTCAGGTTATCAAAACAATAAAATGATGTTCTCGTGTCCTTTTGTGGTAGAATATGAATTTGGTTAAAATCAGGCAAAATTTACTTTCATCATCTTCAAAGTATGTGTGTGTAATGTGTGGTCTAATGAATTTTAGGAAATAGCACTCCAGTGGAGAGCACAGAATCTGAGAATTCATCCACTTCATTCTCCTGACACTCAGCTTTCTTCTTTTTTTAAAAAATTTTTTAATGTTTATTTATATTTGAGAGAGAGAAACAGACAGACAGAGCATGAGTGGGGGAGGTGCAGAGAGAGAGGGAGACACAGAATCCAAAGGAGGCCCCAGGCTCTGAGCTGTCAGCACAGAGCCCAACTTGGGTCTTGAACTCAGGAACCGTGAGATCATGACCTGAGCTGAAGTTGGAGCTTAACCAACTGAGACACCCAGGCACCCCTCAGCTTCCTTCTGTAGTAGGTATCCTGGCCAAGGTGAGCTCTGACACTATTTGTGCGGCCCCAGGTTGTTACTGTATGGATATAGAGGCATAGACCCCCCCCCCCAGGGGACACAGAGGGAATGTGGGAGCCCCCAAGAGAAGAAGGTGACCTTATGGACATGTTATAAGGAGCAATTTTAAGTACCTCACACCAACAAATTCAGGATCAGTTGCTCTTTGGTTGATGCAGAGAATGCACATCTCTTCAAACTTCCTTTTCAAAAAGCAGAAGTCAAAATAATGAGTCCTGTGGAAAAGGGCCCTGTGTCAAGAAAATGTGCAGAAAACTTAGAGCTGAAGAAGAAAACTATTGTTGAATTTAGGAAAAAGATTTCAAAGCAATGGCCTAGGCTGGGGCTAGGACAGGGATGGGGTGGGGCGGGGGTGGGGGGGAGAGTCACAAAATGAGAGTGATATTATTTCAGTCAGACCAGCCCCCAGCATGTCACCTTCAGGGGCCGGAAAGCTAATGGGATTCGAGGGAGTGTGTAATTCTGGGGCTCCTGCTCCTAAAATAGCTCTGCATTTGATTGGTTGTATCTTAACATTTTCAACAAGGAAGAAAAATAGGAGGTAAATAATGTAAAGTCAAGGTATGGAATTGAGGTCACAAAATTGCGTCCTGTGAGTCGAACGGTTTTTGCGCCTATTTTTAGGCCCTTATTATCTCTCACCTGAATTACAGTAGCAGCCTCCTCACTGGTCCACTAACTGCCTGAGTGATTTTTCTGAAACTCGCATCTATTCACGGCTTCCCCAGGTGAGTCCTTTCACTGCCCTCTAGCTGCCCCTAGGATGGAGTGTGAATTCTCGACAGGGCTGGCAGCACGCAGGGGATGTGGCCCCAGCCTTCCAATCCAGCCCTGCCTTCTGCCATATGTCCCCTGCTCCCTCTCCTGTCATCATCTTTCAGTTCTTTTAACAGGAGACCCTTTATCACCCCCCCACAACCCTCTTTACCCCCATTGCTCCCTCAAAAGCCCTTTCCCTCTGTGCCCCATCCTACCCTCTTTTAGGTTTCAGCTTTGGTCACTATAGTTTCCTTAAAATAGTCAAGTACCCCCCCCCCCCCAAATTGAGTAGGTGGTTGGTTGGTTGGCTGGTTGGTTTTAACTCTGGCCACCTGTGAAGGCTTGCTGCTGTGTGCCAATTGCCTCTGTTTTGTTTTGCTTTCTATCACAGGCTTCTTTACGAAAAGATTTGTTACAAAAGAACATTGGTCCAAGGTATCACTGTATAGAATTTAGTGTAACAAGTATTTGTACTTGGTAAATATTCAGTGAATATTCAATGGGCATAGTCATTTAATCTCCAGAGTAGATATCATAGGAATGTTTTAAGTTATAAATATTTCTGTTCACGTGGGATATCTGAGCCAGTAGGAAAAACATAGAACTGGAAAGCTGGAGGCCTGAGATTTGGTCTTATATCATTACCTTTGTAGCTAACTTTAGGACACTAAACTTTCTATACCTAATTGCATTTAAGTAAATGCATCGTCTTTGAAATGGACTGATGCCTTTCCTGATGTCTTACGTTATGTGAAAATATAATGAAATGACACATATGACAACACTGTAAGCTCCTCTACAAAATATAGATGGTAGGAAGCGTGATAGGAATGGGGCTCTTGGGTAGCTCGGTTGGTTGAGTGTCTGACTCTTGATTTCGGCTCAGGGCATGATCCCAGGCTTGTGGCACTGAGCCCAGTGTGGGGCTCTGCACTGAGCATTGGAGCCTGCTTAAGATTTTCTGTCTCTCTCCTTTGCTCACACACACAAACTCACTCTAACTCTCTCTCAAAAAACAAAACAAAAAAAGTATGATAGGAAGGGTAAGAGCCCAGGAGTTGGGAGACCTGTATCTAGTCCTATTTATACTATTAATTATCCACTTTTTGCCCAGTGCACTCTTACCAAATAAAATAAAGCACAAAATAAGAAAGCTAAGCAGTCTTATTTTCAGATTCCTTTTAAAATGTTTATGTATTTATTTTGAGAGAGATAGGTAGTGTGGGTGGGGGGAGGGGCAGAGAGAGAGGGAGAGAGAGCGAATCCCAAGCAGGCTCCATGCTTTCAGTGTAGAGCCCAACTCAGGGCTTGATCTCACGAACAGTGAGATCATTACCTGAGCCGAAATCAAGTCAGTGGCTTAACTGGCTGAGCCATGCAGGCGCCCCCGTGTTCCTTTTGACTCTTATATTCTATCAATCTAAGAAACTTGAAATGAGTGTTGTGTACACAATGTCACTTAATTTCTAAAAGAATTTCATTGCTGTTTAATCTCTCCTTCCATTTCAGGGGTTGCTGTAGTTCAGTGGCTGCTGCAGTCAGTGTCGTCTTTCCTTCTTTTTCCACCCAGTTATTTTCTGATTGTTTCAGATATGCATCTTCTACTTTGATATGTCCACACAGTGTCCTGGAAGAGAATGTTTAGAAGTCTACCCAGGAACCAGTACTTGCTAAAAGCTCCTTGTGTTTTCCTCCACAGCTATCCAGGATGGTTTTAGCAGTTATATTCTCTAGAGCTCAGTAGATGATCTGTTACCGGAAATATTTTTTTCTTGTTTCGTGGCTTTTAAGTTGATGCTCAGAACACCTATCCCCTAGTGCTCAGCCTGGAGCAAAGAGAGTTCTCAGTTCCTCTGCTAACGCTAAACAAAAAAAGACCAATTCCAATTAAAAGGTCTGGGAGATTCTAATTGAATGGTGACTATGAGCATCTTTCAAAGCTAGACCACCTGCCTTTAGGCAGTTTGTGGCTTTCTATTCTTGTGCAATAAATGGACCCGATGCCTGACAAGACAACAAAGAATTTAGAAAGTAGGGATGAAACGTGATTCCTTTTCAGGGGGAACAAAGTCACTTCATTCAAGTACCTGCTTAGTTTCATTGCTGCATTTGAGCCTCGAAGGAGAGAAATGTGGAGCAGTTGATCCACAATTGTGCCTTCCATTATTAGTGTATCAAATTGGCTCTTTTGTGTATGTGTGCAATCACTATTGGAATCTTTGTTCTTAGTTTCCTACAAATTGATAAGCATAGCTATAGGGAGATCTATGTGGAAATTCTATTTTCTAACAGTTTGGCAGTTTTTCTTTAATGAGTCCTTGGGGTATCTCACATTTCACCAATTTGTGTTTAAGTAGATGGGAAAAACACTGGCCGCAGCAGGAACCTTCTTCTGCCCCATAAATCAGAGAAACCATCACCCAGGCACTCAAGTACACCCTTTTCGAATAACATACGATAAGACATTTACTTCAGAGCAGATTATGAGCCCTAACGTATAATTCAAGCGTAGGAACAAAAGTTGCCATCAGGGGATAAAAACTCTGTGGATGTGTTCGGTTGCTGCCTTGACACTGCTATTGTAGACAAGAACAAGGGAAGAAATGATGAAAACAGATGCCAGAAGCAATTATAACCAAGCTGTGGTTAGACAAACAGACTGAGAAATAATTTCACCAAGTTTCCAGAGGGGTTTGTGCAAACCGCACATAAGCCACATAACCAGGAACAATAGAAAATGCTACTGAAGGAGTAAGTGATAAAAGTGACACTCCTCAGATAGACTTAAGTATTTACAAAGAGCTGCAGGGTTGAAGGGCCCTGAACACTTTAAAATGAGTAATTTCCTATATAGAGGTAATATAGCCGCAGGGTAAGAACCTAGACGCCAGAGGCACACAAACATGGCTGATATCAGGCCTTGGGCACGCTGTTTGACTATTTTGTGCCCCAATTATCTTGTTTGTAAAAATAAGCTTTTTCTCCTAAGCTGTTTTGAGGATGGAATTCGATAAAGCTTGTCAGGCACTTAGTAAGTATTCGATAGTAGGTGTCGATAAATGGTATTTACTACTGCCGTTGTTATTAACAGTCCTTGGATAGACTCCATCTGGTTCCAGAGCATTTGATCATAGACTGAGCATATCCAAATACTGTTATGGTCTAGAACTGGCTCCAGAAATTGCATTTCCCAAAGACGTTGAAGGTTGTAGGCTGTACTTTCCAAAATGGCTACAACAGTATTTCCCATCCCACTTGCTCTTTCAAAATGTACTTTTGCCATTCTTCTCATCAAAAGGTGGTGTGTGTTTTCTCCCATGGAATCTGAGTGGGCTTGTAACTACTTTAATCATAGGGTATGGTGGAAGTGACACCAAGTGTTTCAGAGGCCGGATTCGAAATGGCAATATAACTTTCAGCTGGTTGTCTAACTCCCCTGAGGCCGCCATGCTGTAAAGAAGCCAAGCCACATGGAAGAGCCACATATAGGTACTCTGTTTGGCAGTCTTAAGCTCTGAGTCATTACCACCCAGACACTAGACATACAATTGAACAAGTCTTCAGATGATTCCAAACCTGAGCCATTGAGTTACTCTGAGCCTTAGCCACCCCAGTTGAGACCTCGGACACCATGGAACAGACAGGCTGCCCCACTGTGCTCTTTCCAAATTCCTGACCAATAGAATCTTTGAGCACAATAAAGTGGTTGTTTTAAGCCACGAAGTTTTGGAGTAATTGGTGACACAGCAAAGATAACTGGGATAGAAATTCTTCCTCGTTTGGCTAGTTCTCCCACTATGGATATTCCAATTCTTCTCAATCAATTAATCATCACTTACCAAGACACCTTGTGGGAATATGAACAAGCCAACAGAAAATAAAAGACACCATAGTATAAATTAGCACAAGACTGCACCTTGGGCTGAAGCAAGGGAAGAAGGGCTGAGGCATGGGAAAGAAGGGGCTTGCACAAAGCCTTGAAAAAAAGGTGGGAATTGAATAAATAGAAAAGAGAGAATTCCTGGAAAAATGTGAAAAAATAAGGTTTTGGAAAGAAATGAGATGCAACGTAACTTAAAATAGCCTGTTAGAGTCTATGTATCTTATTTGCAAAACAATATTTACAAGAAGGAGTTATTTTAAATGTGTTTTTAATGCTAAGAGAATTTATTTAGAACTTTATATAGGTTGAATTAAGTAGAAATACATCAGTGATGTCTTACTCAGATTAATTTCCACAAGATCGATGAGCAAACTTTGCCTTCTATAAAAACATTACTTAGAACTTTACTAGAACACATTGAATTTTTTACAGATTTCAACAAATATATCTTAAAATAGAAATACAGTCTTAAATTTACACATTAATAGTCCATAGAAGGCGCCTGGGTGGCTCAGTCAGTTAAGCATCCGACTTCGGCTCAGGTCATGATCTCACCGTTTGTGAGTTAGAGCCCCGTGTTGGGCTCTATGCTGACAGCTCAGAGCCTGGAGCCTGCTTCAGATTCTGTGTCTCCCTCTGTCTATGCCCCTCCCTTGCTCGCAGTTTGTCTCTCTTTCTCTCAAAAATAAATAAACATTAAAAAAAATTTTTTAAACGGTCCATAGAACTTGTAAATCATGTAATCTAATACAGCAGTCATTTGCCCTTTCTGGAAACTTACTTACCTATTAATTAATTAATTAGTTAATTAAAATGTTTATTTTTGAGAAAGAGAAAGAGTGAGAGTAGGGGAGAGGCAGAGAGAGAGAGAGAGGGAGACACAGAATCCCAAGCAGGTTCCAGGCTCTGAGCTGTCAGCACAGAGCCTCATGAGGGGCTTGAACTCACGAACCTCGAGATCATGACCTGAGCCGAACTTGGACGCTCAACCAACTGACCCACCAGGCGCCCCTGGAAACATATTTAAATAGAAACTGAAATTGTGATGACAAGATATAGAACAGACAGGGATATAACTTAAATTTTATGGTAACTAATATATAAATATTCACTAAACATCCTCAGTTTTTTGGTTTTTGTGTTTTTTTTTAACAGAAAGAAATGGCTTAACCTCAGCCTTTGTGTTCTCAAGTCTCCCATGATAACTTCTCATTAAGTACCATTGAGATGTATGGGCTCTATAGTGACTATAATCTGAAGCTTTGGCATTTTAGATTTTCTGGAATTTGCTTAAACATAATTAGTAACTGGAGCGCATCACTTTTTAAATAGCAAATTCTCTGACTGAACAGTTCAACTTCCTGCTCTGGCTTCCATTGGGGCCCCTAGATTTTTAAAGTTTTTCCTTTTGATCTTAGTTCTGTCTTTAGAACAGTGCAGAATAACATGACTCTTCGTACATGACAAGCATTCAATTGCTTGAAGACAGTACCCGTACCAGCTCTGTGCCTTCTCGTTTCTTGCCTAATAATCCCATGTTCTCTCATATAACCATCTCTCCAGACCCTTCTTCATCCTGATGTTGTCTTCTGAATTGTTTTCATAATCTCTTTCTTAAAATGTTGGCCAGAATAATTATAATGTTCTAGCTGTTGGGAGAAATGCCTTGAATTTACAGACAGTAAATTTTTAACTTACTCTGAGTCTAACCACAGTTGTTTTTGTTTCTGTTTTGTGCTTAAAAAAAAAAAAAAGTATTTAAAGGCAGTTAACTTGGTGGCATAAAAATGTTCATCAGCTTGGATTCTGTAAGGGTATCCCAATTACCAGAAATCCTTAACTGGAAGGAATCTTTGAAACTTTGGCATCATCCCAGATTGTTAGATCTTGTTGGGAGATTTTTTTTGGCTCAGTTGAGTCACCTAGCTCCTCCTTGATCTAGAGCTTTTTCCGTTAGGTAAACCTAGAGTTTCCATTGTGTGCCCATGATATAAAATATACCCAGCTCTGCCAATGGACGGACAGGTCAAGATCTGCCTGCAGTATTATCTTTGACCATTCCAATATTTTAGCCACTAGCCACATATAGCCATTTAAATATGAAGGTAAATTAAAATTGAATTAAATTAAAAATTCAGTTTCTCTGTTGCACTAGTCACATTTAAGTGCCCAACAGTCACATGTGGCTAGTAACTATTAGCACAGATACAGAGCATTTCTTTCATTGCAGAAAATTCTACTGAACAGTACTGCCCTTGAACCTCATTTGTGCCGTCCAGATAAAAGCATATAATACGTGAGAATTTTTAAATACAAAAATGGAAAATAATATGCTAAAATGGATTTGGGCATAGACATTTTTAAAGCATTAACTATTTTGTTATTTTATATAGTATCTAGTTTAGCATTTTACAGAAGAAGCCCAGTCATTAAAAATCTAAGTTTTGGGGCCCCCCGGGGGTAACTCAGTCAGTTGAGCGCCCGACTTCTGCTCAGGTCATGATCTCACGGTTTGTGGGTTTGAGGTCCACATAGGGCTCTGTGCTGACAGCTCCGAGCCTGGAGCCTGCTCCGGATTCTGCGTCTCCCTTTCTCTCTGCCCCTCCCCCACTTGTGCTCTGTCTCTCAAAAATAAATAAATGTAAAAAAAAAATTTTTTTTAAATCTTAAGTTTTGGAGGGGTGCTTGGGTGGCTCAGCTGGTTAAGCATCAGACTTTGGCTCAGGTCATGATCTCGTGGCTTGTAAGTTCGATACCCATGTGGGGCTCTGTGCTGACAGCTCAGAGCCTAGATCCTGCTTTGGATTCTGTGTCTCCCTCTCACTCTCTCTCTCTGCCCCTCCCCACTTGCACTCTGTCTCTTTCTCAAAAATACATAAACATTAAAAAAAAAAAAAGAATCTAAGTTTTGGAGTTAAGCTGTCTGAATTCAGGTCCTGCCTTCACCATTTCCTAACTGTGTGACCTTGGACAAGTTATTTAACCTAGGCCCTTGTTTCCCGAACTGCAAAATACATTTAATGAATTTCTTAATGTGATTGCTAAGCTCAAATGAGATAATGCTTGTAAAAATACTAAGCACAATGTCTGGCATTTATAAGCTGTCAACAAGGCATCATTTCTATTGCCATTCATAGAAATTTAATTTTTAGCCCCAAAGGACTAGTCACAAAACGTGTGCATAAAGACATTATAACACTTTATTAAATGAATTGGACTTACACGAAGCAAGTAGAAAGCAACTTCATTCTTTCCCACTTCTATCCCTATAAACTCTTTCTGCAGAATTGTTCTTCCCTTTCCCTTGGGTGAAATTGAGCTGATCTTATAGGTTTTCATGTCATATAAGTATCATTTCTAGGTAATTAAACAGTCTAGTATACTTCAATACTTAAGCTTTAATCTCTCCTCTCATTCATTTCATCCCAGTTCTGGCAAAAACTCTGAAGTGGAAACGTGGCCTTGGGTGATTCCTGTTCCCCTTCTTCCCAGTTTTTGTAACCCTTCTTCATTTACTAGGCTGCCTCTGCATTCTCTGGGATTGGGAAGGGGAAGGATGGATGGGAGAAATACACTGCAAAGGTCTTCCCTAGCTCCCTTGGCTCTCCGCTGTCTCTGCTATGGAAGCTATGCCAACACTGGCTCATGGTAGGATTTCATGGGCAGTTAGGAGTGGCTTACAGCTGTGGCTTGTCCATCTGTGGGTCCCTGACACAACCTGTCATGTAGAGTTTCGTCCTCAGCCTCTGGCTCCTCAGATTCTCTGTGGCTGTCACTGTCTCCTTCCATTCAAGGTCCTTATAAAGGTGATTAAAGCTTAGCTCCCTCTGATAGAATCCATATCTGGTTCTCAGAATACACATTTTGTTCTACCATCGGTGAGAGAACAATTAACTTCCATGTCAGTCCTCTTTTCTCATTCTGCTTTCTGGGAAATCAAGATTTCATGTTTAAATTTTTCACATTTACCATTTTTCAGGTGCATGTCATATAACAGCCTGTGTCACGTAACTTTCGGGAGACACAGGTGTAGCTTTCCAGGTATAGCTCTGAAGTCTGCTTCATTTAGTTTGGTTGGTGCAGGAGTAGATCCTCTTCCTGTGTGCGGTGGGGGAAATGCATAGCCACTGACAGGTCTAAGGAAATCTTTACCACTCATATTCTTAAAGTAGAGGTGATGAGCTAAACCCTACCCTTGTATGTGTCAGGGGTTCACACATCAAGTTTACAGTACGTTAGCCCTGAATTAATGATCTCCACTCAACTAGTTTTGGCCTAATTATACTCAGCATTTGGGCCCCTGATAAAATTCTATGACAGTAAGAAAATTAAGTTAACATTCTGTTGCAATTGTTCTCGTGGAGGTTGTAGGATTGATATTTAGGTGGATACAGTGGAAAGCAGTCAGTGTTCAGGGGTTCAGAAGTCATCACTTTGTGCTCAGGATACAGCTGTTGACTAGTACTTCAGTGTATTTAGACAAGGAACAAGAGCAAAAGAGTACATTTCAAGAGGGTCATACACACTACATTGTAGTAAATACAAGGATACGGGGTTTCTTGGTGGACTGAAGACTCTTCTTGTTTATAGCTTTTTGTGTGTGGCAATCTGTCTTTTAAACAAGCTGCCCCTGAACTCTGGCTTTTAATTTCCAGGACTAGTCTGGACATTCATCTCTTTTTCATGGATCACACTGGGTAGTAAAAAAAAACAAAAAAAGTTGATCCAGTGACAAAGAAAAATGACCTCTTCCATTCCTTGGCCATAACAAAGCTTCTGAATTTAGTAGTTCTGTTAAACTTTACTCTCTGGCTGTCTGTGAGGGGGGTGCCATGCTCTCTTGTTCCTGACTAACCATTGTCTCATTTCCAAGAGGTACAGCCTGGGAGTTAGGTGACCTTCCAAATTAATAATCATTCTGTTCAAACATAAAAAGAGAGAACATAAAAACAGTGACATAATGTATAAGATACAATAAATATTATAATATACATTTGTAATATAAATATTTTATAAACACAGACTGATAGTGTAGTAATTACAGTCATATGAAATATTTAATATATTGATAATATGAAATATTAATATATTGATAATATTTAATATTAATATGAAATATTTAAATATATACAGAGTGAATAAACAATGACAGTAAGTCTCCACCGACTTAGATAAAATGAATATAGTAACTAAATAAAATGAATGCTTGCTTCTACTTACAATACAGTTATATTACTTTTATGTAAGGTATTCTGTGGTGTTTGGAAATAGTTTGCTCTTTTAAATAGGTAAACATTTGCCTTGTGACTTTCCACCCTTTTTGTTTAAAATGCCAGCGTTTTTTCATAAAGAAAAATAAGATACACAACCTAATTTTGGGGGCACCTGTGTGGCTCCGACTTAAGCATCCGACTTCAGCTCAGGTCATGATCTCACGGTTTGTGGGTTCGAGACCCATATTGGGCTCTGTGCTGACAGCTCAGAACCTGGAGCCTGCTTCAGATTCTGTGTCTCCTTCTCTCTCAGCCCCTCCCCTGCTCACACACTATCTCTGTCTCTCTCTCAAAAATAAATAAACATTAAAAAATTTAAAAAAACAACCTGATTTTCAAGTTGTTTTGTTAAATCCATGAGGATTTTCTGTATTTGATACTTGTCATAGTTTTGAAAAGTGCTTTTAAAATTGTCTCATTAAACTCTTAAGAAGTTTCAATCAATGAGATTGAAGTTTCAATGAGATTGAATTCTTATCCATAGCTTTCTTTTGGGCACAGGGGAGGCAGTTTAAGCTTCATAACTGCACAGCTATGAATAATTATGGAGTCTGTTGCCAGGATTCAGTGATGTGCTCCCACAATCCCCCCACTCCTTATGGCTGAACTACAGCAGGGGCACTCATTCCCCAGAGATCCTGCGCCAGAACCCTAGGATTTCCTCATTCAAAAGACTTTCAAGTCTTGAACAAACACACATGAAACCAGATGCAGCCTACTAGAACAATAACTGGTTGTTGTGTGTCTTCACTGTAGTGATTCTTGCCAACTTTGATGTCATCACCTATGTTGTGACCAAACATATCATTTCTACAGAGTAATGTCAAGGGTTGGTAGCCATGGGCATTCAGAAACAATGAACTGGTATTTGACTCTTGACTACCAGTACCTAGTGGATTATTGTGCAATCTGTAGCCCAACCTAGGATGCAAAAGATAAATTTGAGCTTTTAAAATGAAAAAATAGCCACACAGGTTTTCTAGGGAGAAAGTTTAGAACCTACTTACTGGTGTCTCAGAGATGAGTCCAACTGTTTGCTCAGTATGCTGATCTCCATTATGTTTCCTTGGTACTTGCCTCACAAGTTTCTTCTGACATGCAAACCAAGCAGTAATAGCATAATATTGATCTCAGTCGTTTATACCCTTAGGAGTGTACCCGTCCATTCATTTATTGCTTTTGCAAGCCTGCAATTATAAGACTTTGACATTTGGGTAAAAGTAAATGTTACAGCAGAAATTATATGTTAGTGATTTTCCAAGATCTAAATATTTAATATTCTGGCAGTGTTTTCCATGCTTGAATGAGATTGTGTGAGAATATTATGTTACTTTAAAAAAATGTTCATGGGGGCGCCTGGGTGGCTCAGTCGGTTAAGCATCCGACTTCGGCTCAGGCCATGATCTCACAGTTTGTGAGTTTGAGCCCTGCGTCGGGCTCTGTACTGACAGCTCAGAGCCTGGAGCCTGCTTGGGATTCTGTGTCTCCCCCTCTCTCTGCCCCTCCCATGCTCATGCTCTATCTCTCTCTGTCTCTTGATAATAAATAAACGTTATTTAAATAAGTAAATAAATAAATAAATATAATTTAAAAAAATTAAAAATGTTCATGTAAAGTTGTAAGTTTTTTTATTTTTTCTTTAGGTTAGGTTAGTTAATTTGTCGTATGTTTGAAAGACCCTAATTCTACGAGTGGAACTTTTGGATACCTGTATTTCTTGCTAAGAGAGGCACAATTGCATAGTAATTAAGAATGTGAACTCCAGAGTTTCCATGTATTTTTGGATCTTGGCTTTACCACTTAATAATGATGTGACCACATCAATGAAATGAGGAAAATGACAATACTAACCTCCTATAATTCTTTCATTCTGCAGATACTCATTAAATGCTGTCTGTTTGCCAGAAAGTTCACCAATCACCCAGAACACAAAAGTTAACAACACCACAAGGTCATTACCTTTCTGGAATTTATAGTCTTGTATAGAAATGTTGTCTCCTCATGACCACCTTATTTGGTTTTATTCTGAATTTAGTAGTGAATTTAGACTTGCTGAATTATTTAGACTCTGGTCATTGATAAAAGATTAAAGGGCTTAGAACAAATAGATATGAATATGCAAATTTATTATGCAATGGGTTGGGGGGAGTAATGTATATAGAAAGTAAGATTGTAGGTAAATGTTATGGGTAAAGGAGTACATAAAATATAAGAAGGGATTTGTGTGAGATACTATAAATGAGTGAATTCTCAATTTAATATACAGAGAAATTTGACAGATTTGAGGCTATGCTATCATGGCAAAAATGAAAAGCCAATATTCTTTTGACCTTGACAGGCTGAGATTAAGAGAGAATTGCAGTAGTCAAAATCAGAGAGAGCCCAAAAGTAAATCTTTTGATTTTAAGCTGTGCATTTGGAAATAAAATAAGTATGTGTTTGAAGAAGGAAAAAATTACAAAAAGCAAGCTTTTCATGAAATCAGGTGCTTGATAAATTGGAAAAATTAAAGAACAATGATTCTTCAGAAGTTCATATAGCTCTCTGAGCAAAGTACATTTCAAATTCAAAAACTTCTCTCCTCTCTATTCCCTTCCCAAACCTGGTCTCCAGGAGAAAAAGTTAAATAATATAAAGCATTCAGGCATTGTATCATGTTATTAAGTATATATAAAATTTTAAAAATAGGGGTATAAATCATAATTTCCAAAAATTAAATTATAGTCCTTAAAGGAACTTACCATTAAAAAGTAGTTCCAGTGTCAGTTATATTGTAAAGTATGTGAGTGAATCAAGGAACTTACTATTTAAATATACTCATAAGTGAATTCTATTGTAAATTCAAACTAGTTTTAAGTGAATAAATTTGTTTTATTATAGCAAGATTTAGGGGAATAAACCACTAAATTCTCTTGAACATTAATTGGAGAATTATGAATAAATTGCAAATACTGTGTTTGAAGAGACTTCCTTTTATGGAAGTGCTCTGCCTCTCTTGTTTCTATGGAACTGTTCTGATGGGGCAAGAGCCCTGCATTTCAAACCCTCAGGGAACGTCAAAGCTCCTCCCCTTCCTACCTTGCGCGGAAAGATCAGGCAGCCCTCAGTAAAAGACTGCCTCTTGAGAAAAGACTGCAGCCTCCCAGATATCAGATACAGACTCTGGTTGGGGCTGTGGCCTCTGCTGAACCCTGTTAATTCTCCAGGCTGCTTAAACATCATCAATCAAAAAAAATTGTGGCACTGAATTATAAACATATTTTTGCTAGTAAAGTATGGAGATGGTAATAACGATCATTGGACACTTACTGTCCTAGGATTATGTGTGCTGTGTGATTAGATATTTACAGTCCAAAATTGAGAGTGACAACGTCAAAATACTTTGACACTTTGAAAGTATAGGGAATACTTGGTTATGTGTTGTTTGGGGTATTTAAATAGATATTGAGGTATAATTACAGAGGTTTGCAAATAACTTTTACTGTTAGAGGAGCCAGATGGTAAGCTTGTGCTATCTTCTGAAATAATATATGAAAGACTATAAAATGAACCATATTCTGCTGGATGAGAAGAAAGCTTTTGAAGCACATTGAGAACCTCTACAAAGAATTTTGTAACTAGCAGAGATGATGGAGAGAGAGCCTCTAGTGAAGATTGATTTCAAGATGTTTGGAATGGATTTTCGAAGTGATTGAATGCTAGTAAATATGCGAGTGAAAATTGTCTATAATCAAGTGTCATTTCAGCCACCTTTGATTAAATTACATGCAAAAGCAGTGTACAAATTAGACATAAATACGTATTTTGTAGCTATGTGGCCTACCTCCAAATCCTGATGAATATATGGGAATGCTTAAAGTAAGTGACATTTGGGGGGAAAGTAGTTGGAAGAGTTTTTTTATACTGGAAACAAAGATATTGACCAAAATAATTCACACTTAATAAAAATGCATACAACACTTTATTGATGGTATTAATCTCTCAGTTTCAGGGATAGGTCTTCAAATTGCATTATAAAATGCAGTGAGCCATTCATTTCAGAAAGACTCAATGGATAAGTAATCTTGAATGAATTGGGATATTATAGAAATACAGGAAGTTTTTACCCTGGGCCCAATATTTTAAAGTATTGACTATGGAATGAGGAAAGTTTCATAAAGGAACTTGGAACTGCAGTGTTTTTGGCAACGGAGTTTGAATAAATGTTCCAAAAATGTACCAAGTCTTACCCCTTCACCCAGTGTTTAAAGAACTTCGCAATGTGGTCCAAGCCTACTACTTCTCCATATCTGTTTACCTGCATGTCCCCTGTATCCTGAATGCGTCCTATTCTGCAAACAAGAGGAGCTGTTTATTGTCTGTTGTACATTCCCCATAATCCTCACTTCCATGTATTTGTTTATATACAGTCTATTGCCTATCTCTGTAGGCCCAACCTATTTATGATCCAGCTCAGATACCCCTAACCAGGAGTTCTGGATGGATCATCTCCTGCTACTCATGGTGGATTAGCACTGTCTGCCTTTTGTACAGTTATTTGTGAGCACATCATACCTATATGCACTAGGCTTCTTGAGGGTAGTCTTTGAGGGTGTTGATCTTTCCAGGCTTTAGAGTAACTATAACAACAGGAATTTCATAAAGAAGACTCATCATAAATATGTATTAAATAAATTCTTGTATTACAAATTAGAAGATTTGTTACAAAAAATATTTGGGGGAAAATACAAATTTTCATTTGTCCCTCGGTGAATTAGTTATTTGTTGCTATTTAACAAAGTACCACAAAACTTAGCAGCTTAAAGCAGCATTTATTATTTCATAGTTTCTGTGAATCAGAAATCATAGTATGGCTTCATTGGGTCCTGTAAGTGAGGGTCTCCCACAAGACTGGAATTAAAGTGTCAGTGAGGACTGAGACCTCATCTGAAGGCTTGACTGGGGAATGCTGCTGGACTGAGAGCCTTGGTTTGTTGCTGTCTCTTGGCTAGAGACCTGCCTCATGGGCTTCTCCGTGTGGCACAGTTTCTTGCCACATGGACTTCTCCGACATGAAAGTTTGTTTCATCAAAGCATACAAGCTGAGAAGGCAATAGAGAGAATCTGCTACCAAGACAGAAGTCATAGTCTTCTGTAACCTAATCATGGAAGTGACTTCCCACTCACCTTTGCCACATTCTATAGGCTAGAAGTAAGTCATTGGTCCTATCACATTCAAGTGGAAAGGATAATACAATGGCATAAATCACAGGAGGTAAGGATCACTGAGGGCCATCTTGGAAGCTGCCTACCACATTTGCTGAAAGGTTTTGTACACACTATGCACTTTACAGTTCTTTTCCTTCCTTATACTATATCTTGCCTTATATCAGACTTCTGAGTTTACAAAGCTTGTCAATTCTTTGAGGTCCAGATCAAATGCTACCTTCTTATTATAATCTATCTTAAGTACACGTATTGAGGTTAATTCCTTCTTTCATTATGAACTCATAATATTTTGTATGCTTTTCCATGGTTCACATTTTATTTTGAATTCACCTTGATAAATATGGTCAGTCCACCTTTACCTGACACATTGTTTTCCTATAGACAAAGGGAAAAACATACAATATCAAGATTAGCAGACTTATTTTCTAAAGGCTATGTCTCTTGCAGGTAAATAGGACTACAGCTTGAGTGAAAAGATAATATATAATGGGAGATAAGTTTCAGAGAAGCTACTAGAGTTGAAAAAACAGTGTCATTTATCTTACAAAATTTATTATTAAAATAAATAACACAAAAGTGACATCTAACACTGCCTGACATACAGGTGGAGTTCAATCAACAGTTGATGTCCTTCTTTTTACCTTTTTACTTTTGTTTTCTCCCCTTTCCAATATTACCTGCCCCTCCCCCACATATTTGAAACTATTGCTTGAATTATAATACTAGGATTTGTCAAATCATTTATTTAATCATTCAATAAGTTTTCAAACAATCCTTGAGCATTTTCTAGTGCCAGGAATTATTCTAGATATTAGAGATATAGCAGTGAGCAAATTGAAAAGAATATCTTTTTGTGCAGCTTACAGTTAAATAAAGGTAGACAGATAGTAACCAATTGTGACAGATGGCAACAAGCACAATGAAAAAAATAATAAAGAAGAGAAGGGGGATAGAATAGTGAGGTAAATACTCTCTCATGCAGGAAGATAAAGTTCTCAAAGGAACTGAGGGATTAAACCATATGAATATCTGGTGGAAAGGAGTTCTAGGAGGATGGAAGAACAAACACAAAAACCTTGTAGTGGGAGCATGATTGGTATTGGAGGAACAGCAAGGAAGTCAGCAGAGCTAGAATAGAATGAACCAGGGGGACATGGTAAGAGACAAGGTTACGTAGGTAGCTGAGAGGTAAAGAGTTAGATGGTGGGGCAGATCATGTGTAACCCTGTAGCTCATAGTCAGAATGAAAGCTTTTAGTCTCAGTACGAGAGGGACATACTGGAGTTCTCAGAGGAATAATATGGCCTGACAACTATTTCTAAAGGATCACTCTAGCTGTTATGTAAGGAGTAGAATTTAGGAGGCAGGGATGGAAGGAGAGAGACCAGTAAATAGACTACTGCAATACCACCCCCGCTATGAGAAGTGGTGGAAGTTTAAAGTAGAACCAACAGGATTCTCTGATTAATTGGATATGGGCTATTAAAAAAAAAAAAAGGAGTAGTAAAAGACACCTGCTAGATTTGGGGCCTAGATGACTAGGAGAATGGGGAAGCCTTTGAGAGGAGCTGGTTCAGCCAGGGGGAAGATCAGTAGTTTGGTTTTGGACATGGCTGTGATTGAGATATCTTTTGGACAGTAAATTGAGATTTCAGATGGGAAGTTAGCTTTTTTTTTCATTGAGCGTGCCCTTTATTATTATTATTATTATTTAATTTAAATCCAAGTTAGTTAACATATAGTGTAATAATGGTTTCTGGAGTAGAATTTAGTGATTCATCACTTACATACATATAACACCCAGTACTCCTCCCAACAAGTGCCCTCCTTAATGCCCATCGCCCATTTAGCCACTCTCCCACCCAGTACCCCTCCAGCAACCCTCAGTTTGTTCTCTGTATTTAAGAGTCTCTAATCATTTGCCTCCATCTCTGTTTTTATCTTATTTTTCCTTCCCTTCCCCTATGGCCATCTGTTGTGTTTCTTAAATTCCACATATGAGTGAAATCACATTATATTTGTCTGACTCATTTTGCTTAGCATAATACACTCTAGTTCCATCCATTTGTTGCAAGTGGCAAGATTTCATTCTTTTTGATTGCTAAGTAATATTCCATTGTGTGTGTGTGTGTGTGTGTGTGTGTGTGTGTGTGTGTATACCACATCTTCTTTATCCATTCATCAGTTGATGGACAGTTGTGTTTTTTCCATAATTTGGCTATTATCAATAGTGCTGATAGAAACATTGGGGTGCATATGCCTCTTCGAATCAGCACTCCTGTGTCCTTTGGATAAATACCTATTAGTGCAATTGCTGGGTCATAGGGTAATTCTATTCTTAATTTTTTGAGGAACCCCCACACTGTTTTCCAGAGTGGCTGCACCAGTTTGCATTCCCACCAGCAGTGCAAAATATTTCCCTTTCTCTGCAGCCTCACCAACGTTTGTTGTTGCCTGAGTTGTTAATGTTAGGCATTCTGACAGGTGTGAGGTGGTATTTCATTGTGGTTTTGATTTGTATTTCCCTGATGTTATTGACCATCTTTTCAAGTATCTGTTAGTCACCTGGATGTCTTCTTTGGAAAAGTGTCTGTTCGTGTATTTTTCCCTTCACTGGATTATTTGTCTTTTGGGTGTTGAGTGTGGTAAGTTCTTTATAGATTTTAGATACTAACCCTTTATCAGATATGTCATATGTAAATATCTTCTCCCCTTCTATCAGTTGCCTTTTTGTTTCCTTTGCTGTGCAGAAGATTTTTATCTTGATGAGGTCCCAATAGTTCACTTTTGCTTCTGTTTCTCTTGCCTCAGGAGACATGTCTAGTAAGAAGTTGCTGTTGCTGAATTCAAAAAGGTGGTTGCCTGTTTTCTCCTCTAGAATTTTGATGGCTTCCTGTCTTATATTTAGGTCTTTCCTCTCTTTTGAGTTTATTTTTGTGTATGATGTAAGAAAGCGGTCCAGTTTCATTCTTCTGCATGTTGCTGTCCAGTTTTCCTGACAGCATTTGCTGAAGAGACTGTCATGTGGGAAGTTATCTTTATGGAGTTCAGGAGAGAGGTTGGGTCCTGAAGATACAGACTTAGGAGTCATCAGCATGTGGATGGCATCTAAGAGATCAACCAGGGACTAAATGTGGACAGAGAATAGAGGAGTCCTGGGACTAAATCCTACAGCTCCCCTGTGGGAGAAGGTCTCGTTCAACTGGAACAGTACATCCTATTTCACCAATTCTTTGGCACAGCTGCAGGCTTTCAGTTCTCCAGGGAAGGACGGCTCCCTGCCTCTCAGTCTGCTGATGGGAGACAATTTCTCCTGGGAGTATGGAAATAAAGTATGGTGAGAAAGAGTCTGAGGTAAATCCCTCAGCAGAGGAGACCTGTAAGGGGGAATTACATGGGTTGCTGTAAGATTTTTATAAAGATCAGCCTCAGGGGTTGAGAACCCCTATAGGATGGCTGAAATGGTAAATGGAAATGAGTACCCATCAGCCTACATTTTTTTACAGGAAGTAAAGAATACGTATTACTGGAAGTATTTCTGGGAACAAAAATTATAGACAATAAAAAGTTTAAAAGTAACAGTGAAACTTAGAATAAAAAATAAGATAGAACAGTTAAATAAAGATTAAATAATACTGGAAACTAGGTGAAATAATTTACCCCTTCTCCGCCCCACCCCTGAAAATGAAAAACATGAAAGAAATTGGAAGGCAGCAAGCAAACCAGGAGCTAAGAGCAATTAAGATAAAATTTAAAACTAAAGGTCAGCGAGAATAAAAGAATAACCCAAACAAGCTAAAGTGCTAAAAAAAAAAATCCCAAAGAAGAAGTAGAAGTAAACATGAATTTCAAAGCCCAGGAGTTTGGCTTATCAACACCAGCTGAATTAAATAAGCAGTAGCACACATTCCAAAGACCAACCCAAGAGAGTCCCAGAAGCTAGGGTCAGAAGCCTGCAACACGTTTCTCCTTCTGTGGACTGGGTTCCATGGGCAGCTGCCTGCTGGGCAGCTTTTCTCTCCATACCCCTTCTCTCTAATTCCTGGCATCTTTTTTCTTGGGTTCTGTAGCTCATATTCTCCTCGCTCTACCACAGGAATGTGTCGCTGGTAGCCATCTCTCTCAGTTGTGACTGTACCTTCTGGCTGTAACTGATGGAGTAGAGATGAGCACCAGACCCAAGTTAGATCAGTCAGAGTCTCTTTCCTAGAAATCTGGATTTGTGACCAAAACCCACTGAGGGCTGGCTTCTTTAATAATAGTAATAAAGATAATAATTTAATAATAACAAAAGTAGTAATAAATAATATTTACGTGAAGATTTATATGATAGCAATCTTTAAATATGTTCCCTCAGTTAAATTTGTTAATAACTTTATGAGGTAACTATTACTACTGATGAAACTGACATCAGAGAGCTTAAATGACTCGTCCAATGTCACACAGCCTAAATAGCAGAGTTAGGATTTACACTTGCCTCAGTCTGACTCTGGAGCCCGTGATCTTCACTTCCATGAGTACGATTTCTCTTAGAGAAGATAGAAACTTGGGAACTGTGGGATGGCCATCTTTTGCCCACAGGAGCATAGAGCAAAGAATAAATTGGCACTTAAAGCGCATGTAGGAACCAACATGAGAGAGGGAGATTCCTGAGCTTCTCTTTTGAGTGTTGGCCCTGTTCTACTACCATGTGTCACAAGCCATGCCTGCTTCACCATAATAAATTTTTCCCGTTTTGGGTTAGTATAATCCCATTGAATTTCTGAAACTTTGCAACCAAGAATTCTAACTAATATACCATTCCTCAATGTGGACAGGAAGGACTTCAAAGCTCCAAGCTTCCCTTCTTTGTCATGTTTCTCCTCTTTGCTAAAAAAAAGTGGCCTCTCTTGTTTGGCTCCCAGTGTCCTTTCTCTGTCACCCTCTTCCCAATCTGTGGGTGTTTTGAGTACAAAGACAGCTAATAGGCATTTTGTGTCACTATGCTCCTAAAAGCACTTCAGATGTTTTATAAATGCCAGGTCTTAATAAAATGTTTGTTTAGGTAAATTGTTATGATAATGTTTGTATATATCCTTATACAAATGTGGTTCCTTCCTAAAGTATATACTTGAGGATGATTAAAAGTCTCTCTTCCCCAAACCAAAAGGTCATATATTATATAATTCCATTTCTGTGAAATATCCAGAATAGGTACATCCATAGATACGGAAAACAGATTGGTAGTTGCCGGGGACTGGAGGAAGGGGGAAATGGGGAATGTACTAAATTGTGGAATTGTTCACTTTATAATGGTTGATTTTATATAATGTGAATTTCAGTTCAATTATTTGTAAAATGAACAATTCAAAAATCTAAATTCTGGAAGAAAAAAGAAACTATCTTATATTCGGATGATAATCATTTGAGCCTAAAGTCATTGTGTTGAGAACTCCAGGGCAATTCTGGGCATGGAGGCACGGGGCTTCCTGACCATTGGCACTTGGCAATGCTTTCTTTATCTGAAATATAAAAGTCAGAACTCTCACTGAGACAGCATGGAACAGCAAGATTGACTTTGTTCCATTCCCACAAGATAATCTATATGAATTATAACCAAAGGCTTGAAGAGAATGAAACTGTTCTCTGTTCTTTATAACTGTAACTTTTATGTCATCTTCAGAAATTCTTTGGACTCACTACTTTGTAATATCTCTATTTCAAGAAGTGCATTCTCTTAGTTCACTGAGTGTGAAAGGAAAAGTACATTTTTGCCACCACCGTAGATAATCTGAGGTATAAAAGGGAGGTAGGTTGACCTCAACGGAAGATCAGACATCGTCCTCAGTGCTTGAAAATGGCAATCCTCTTTCTACTGGTCCTTCTAGGATGTAGACAGTCTGAAAGCTTTGCCTAGTACTTGTTAACAACAGTGAAAAAGAGTACCTTTATCACCAAAGGCTAACAAGCTAACGTAGGTGACTACATAATGTCATTTTATGTACAGAACAAAGAGACGTTACTAGAATATCCTATTCATGGATGCCTGTCTCTTAGAGGTCAACTTCTCACACACTGAATTAGAAAAGGAATTAGTTATTACTTTTTGAACCTGGCAGGGAAATAAGGATGCTCCTTGACTTTTGGACCAAAATTCAGCTAAAGTTATTCCTTTGTTGGTGTTCTTGGACATTCCTTATTTACAAAGTTCACGTGGCTTTTAATTCTTGGCCAAGTCCGTATTTATCAAACAAAATAATCAAGATGAATCACATACTTTCAGACCTAGAAAGCATGCAACTTCTTCCTTTTCAGGGAAGGATCCAGCACATGAGATTCAGAGAGGTTGACAGGCTTTTTCTAGGGCAGAAGAGAAATAGTGGCCACTCGCGTCTACTATCTGATGCTTCAATGTCCTTACTAGTCCACAGAGCCCAGTACTTTGGGTCTCTTAGGACTGAATATTTTTTGCCTATTTTAATTGGGAGAAAATGAAGATATTTGAAGGAGCCTCTTTATTCCTTAAAGAAAAAAAAAAGCCCTATTTTGTATTACCACAATTCAATAATAAATTTCATAGGGTCACAGACCCATGGGACTTTCAGATCCTTTCCAGGGCGCTCCTTGCCCAGCCCTTTCTCTGACACATCTCTTCTTGAATGCCCTTTCTTCTAAGAGGTTGTCTGGCCTCTGCTCCAACATTTGGAGCGACAGGAAACGCTACTGCATGAAGCAGCACACATTTTATTTGTGTGTGCTTGTGCTTGTATTCTCCTTCCTCATAAAAACAGAATTGGGATCACAGCATATATGCATGTTTCAGTCTCCTTTTTGCAATTTATATGCCAAACATATTTTTTATATTGATACAAAGTCTTCATTGTGCTCATTGTAAATGGCTTCATATATAATTTCCTTAACCAAAATGTATATAACCATGCCTCTTTTTTAGTTTTATAAGTAGCATTCAATCCTATTTTGGTTCAGACAGTTTGGTTATTAGATTATAAAGAGTTCAAGATTTAACTTTCCCTTCTTGGCTCTCATCGTATTTTCTAGAACAGCATTGACTAAATCTAATCCCTCTTCCATGAGACAGTTCTTTTCAGTGTTTTGAAAGAAAGGTATCATGTTCCTCTTAAAATTTGTGTTTTCCAAGGTAAACATCCTCAGCAATTTCAATTGTTCCTCACAAGTTGCGGTTTCCAGACCCTTCACAAGACTGTTTGTTCTCCTTTGGATAAGCTCCAATTTGTCAATGTTCTTTGTAAAGTATGGTGCCGGGATTAATTACTGTAATAACAATAACCATAACAATAATAGCCACCATTTATTAAGTATGCACAATGTTCCAGGAACTGGGCTAAATGTTTAGCTCATTTATTTCTCACAAAACCGTCTAATGAATGTGTTATTATTCTTACTTTTTTAGATGAGGAAATCAGTTTTAATATGTTAACTGACTTGTCCAAGGTCACATAGGAAGTATGAAACTAAGATTAAAATATGCTCTGTGTTTTGAACCACTTTATAATGTTCCAGAATTTTCTGGAAGTGCAAAATTTAGGACCTGGATGTTAAACTTTTGCGGGAACACCTTAAAACTTTAAATCTTGTTTGGTGATTTTATGTTTATGGACACTATGACACAACTCAGTTGTTCCAGGACAGGCTTCAAAACACCAGTTTTTTCATTTGTCAAATATTTATTGAGTGCCTACATCCTGCCAGGCCCTGTTTTAGAAGGTGACAGTACAGACATAAGCAGGGTAGATGAGATTCCTTCTGTTATGGGGGTTATTATTCTGTTAAAGGAGGCGGCTGTTCTGCAAGTAAATAAATAAATACTGTAATTTCAGATAGTGGTAAGTGGTGGAAAGAAAGTAAGACCAAGTAACATGTTAGAGAGTGACAGTGTTGGGGTCTGGGGGAGACACAACATGAGACTTGGTGATCAGAGGAGATCTCTTGGTGATATCTGGCCTTAGGCCTGAATGATGAGAAAGAATCAGCCATATGAAGATCTGAGGATTTGAGAAAAGAATATTCAAGCCTCAAGGAAGGCAAGGGCAAAGGTCCTGGGACCGGGATAAGCTTAGTGAGCTCCAGAAACATAAAAAGACCTCTGCAATGAAAAGGAGAGTGAGGAATGGAAGAGTGGAGAGGGCTAACTTCGGAGATCCAGGCAGGGATAGATCCCATGACACCCCATAGTCCATGCAAGAGTTTAGAGTTTCTTTTTCTAAGTGTAATGGGAAACCTTGCTGGGTTTTATGCAAAGAAGTAAACTGATGTAATTAATCTTTTACAAAGACGGCATCACTGCCATGTAGAGAATGGATTATAAGGGGCAAGACTGAAAGCAGGGAGATACATCAGGAGGCAGGCTATTCTCATGGTCTGGGTAAGAAATGATGGTGGTTCTGGTCAGGCGGTAGCTGATCCAACTGTGACTCAGATCAGTGGAGGGAAATGGATGAGTTCAGAAAAAATAAAAGCGTAGACAAAAATTCCTGGTAAACTGAATGAAACGTGGTAAGAGAGACAGAAATTGGTTCAACTCCTAGATTTGGGGGCTGATGGGAGTGCTGTGCATAAGGCATGCGAGGTATAGTGTATACAGGTATATAGAGGTGTATGCATAGACCTCTACACACTTTATACAGCCCATTTACATATATTAACTAACTTATTTCTCACTTGAGTCCTCCGATATAGCTAGTATTTCCCCAAGCTGCTTATGACAAAGAAACTAATTTAGAGAGGCTAAATAATTTGCATCAGGTCTTGTAGGTAGTACAGGGGAAGCACCGGGCCTGAAGCCGCGCACTGTCTCCTCTGCTGTAGCGCCGCCCCAGAGCTCCGTCAAAATTGCAGCTCCCCCAGGAGGCGAGAGAGAGCGAAAGCCCAACATGCTCTACAGTCACGGCTTCGTGTTGCCAAGCCCCCTTCTGATTTCTTGAAGCCAATCTTCCATTTTCAGAGCGTTATGTCTGAGAGATGTGGACACATTGGGTGGAGTCAGAAGTAAATGCAATGATGAAGCAGATGGAGAAAATGACTTCTGAGAAAGGATGAAAAGATTGCAGCTTAGCTCAGAGATGACTAAAGAGGACATCAGCCTCTAAGTATTTCAGGGGTGGAAACAGCAGGAAGGGAGGATTTTTTTTATTTTAGTCTTTTTCAGAAAGTAGAGAAGAGCTGCATGAAGGGACAGGCAAAGAACAGAGTTCCTGAATCTGGTCTTAACTATGACGTTTGTGGCTTATCCTAATCTTGTGTTTAAATATTCTTACCAAAAGAATGAGCTGTGATTGAGGTAGTGTCTCTCTAAGAAAGGCATAAGAATCCACAGAAAACATTCCTTCAGCCTTTTATTCATTCATTCCGTAGATATTTATTAGCCCTCTACTTTGCAAGAAGAGGATTTTTTTGCCAAAATATGGGTGGCCATTTTGAATATTTTTGTTTCACAATGAAATCTTCTTTTTAAAATGAGAGCACTATTATCATGACAGTTCCTCCACAATGATTGTCTATCTGTGATCCGAATTACTCAACTCTGAAACGTATTAGCTATTGTAGTGTGTCAGAGTCTTAAAGGAGTCTGGAGAGAAAGGGTGATGCTGTACCATGGACTCTTATTGCCTGAATAATGCTACATTCCAAAGAATGGGGAGGCTTAAGTTTCAAACACAGGCTAGTGATTTCCTTGCATTTGCCACAATGTATGTTTGTTTGCCCATTTGTAAGTGACATGAGAGAACAGGGAGGCTTGAGAACACAGTGACAACTGTCCGATACACTGTGTGCATTATTTTCCCATATACAGCACGAAAATTCTACATATTAGCCTGCAAGCTTGGGAGAGCCTCAGTTTATCAGCTATATCCGGGCTGCTTGCAAAAGCTAAAGCCGCTAAGGGAAAGGCTTCTTAAAAATCACACCTGTCCTTTTCAGATAATTTTGAAGTATCCTATTCTTTCTCTGATGTTTTTGGCCCTCTGCCCTTGCTTCTTTAGCATGGCTGGGAGGAGGCCATGCTGCAGCCTGAAGGTTAAAGAGAAACCCAAGAGGATGTGTCCTCTTAGTGGGCTTTGGATACACTTCCAAATGACACTTTTTTCCCAGTGCTGTTTATAAAAGTTACACCTGCAAAAATGGGACCGAATCCAGTAAGGAAGGACATAACATTTTGCCTGAATATGCAAAAAATGAGTGAAGTGTTGTCCCCAGCTCTGAGCAGTAGTGGGTAAATGAGCATTTGTTTCCTGTATACCATCTTTGAGTTGAAAATGAGTCATACACTCAGGGAAAGAATGGTACTATCTTCTTTTGTCTAGTTCTGTATGCTTTGTGGTTACTGAATTTGTCTTGATGAGATCTTGATTGTTTCCTTTTTTGCAGCAAGTTATTAGAATTTATTTTTAATCAGATTAGGATTAATTTAAATATATTGTCCTTGATTCATAACTTGATTCGCAGCCAGTATATACAATTACGGGCATTTTCTATGGAGGAAAAATCTTTTAGATTCATTTTGTCATTTAGAAACATAGGTTCCCAAATGTTTCAACTGTTTATCTTTGAAATAGTAATAAGTAATGTGTTGAATATTTACTGTACCAGCCACTGTTCTGTGTGTTTTTGATAGATTATTTGTAATCCATGTAACATGACCAAGTGCAAATATTGATAGCCCCTTTTTATAGTAAAGGTGACAACAAGTGACAGAAGCACTAAGTAACTCACCAGAAGTCACAGAGCTGGTGAGTGAATGAACTTGGATTCATACCCATTTCTGCCCTACCTTTTTGAAAACGCCATTTGATGAGCAGTTTGCCTCAATTTTTATTAGAAAGAGGGAGGTTATAAAAGTAAACAGATTAGCAATAATGTTTCCCCCACTTTTATATGAAAGTTATTTTGTAGATTAGAAAATGTTTGTAGTTTTTCCTGGATGTGCAGAGAGGCTCAGGTGCTCTTGGGTACTGAAATAGCCCCCATGATTCAGGGAACTCTGGTTCTAGTCTTGGGTCATCAGCTCTGCGTAGCCTTGACCACCACACCTTCCTGTGTGCTTGGAGAGGCAAAGGAAGATCAGATTCTAATGTAAGCTTGCTTGAGGATTTCCAGAATTTCCAGACTGCTGGAAGAGGGGGGGAAAGACATCTGAGCATTAAATGTAATGAAAAAAATATGAATGTATCAAAAGGAAAACTTCTGAAAAGTGTCAGGAGAGGCTGTGATATCTAACATGACTGCTGGTAGGGAATATAGTCAATGGTATTACAATGGCATTGTATGGTGACAGATGGTAGCTTCACTTGGGGTGAGCACAGCATAACGTATAGAGACTGTGAAGCACTATGTTGGGCACCTGAAACTGATGTAAAATTGTGTGTCAACTGTATTCAAAAAATTTTTATGTGAATAATTTTTTTAAAAATTTTAAATGTTTATTTATTTTTGAGAGACAGACAAAGCATGAATGGGGGAGGGTCAGAGAGAGAGGGAGACACAGAATCCGAAGCGGGCTCCAGGCTCCCAGCTGCCAGCACAGAGGCCGACGCGGGGCTCGAACCCACAAACTGTGAGATCGTGACCTGAGCTGAAGTTGGACGCTTAACCGACTGAGCCACCCAGTGCCCCCAAAAATAAAATTTTTAAAAGCATTTAATAAATGGAAAGCTATACCATGTCAAAAGTAATCTTAAAATAAAATAAAATTGCTGCTGGACTACCTGTAATTATAAGCCATTATTTCAGAAAACCCTGCAGAATTGCTGGCATGTTAGGACCAGAGCTAAGAGTGGCACAGGTTTTGGTTATTAAAGACAGTTTTGGACACTCTTCCCTTATTTCTTCTTGACACCCGGAGGAAGGCATACTTCTAAGGAGCTTACATTTAAGTTCCAGATTTTTGCTATGTATTTTTTACCTTTCTTTTTGCTCCATTAGCTGTTTCCAGGTTCACACAAGAGTCCATGTGATGCCCCCGAGTGTGGGGCAAATGCCAGCTTGTCGAATTGTCAAAGAACAGCATCTCCAGTGTGAGCATATCGCATGGCTCTGATTTTGATTGGTTTATTATGTACATTGACTCGGTTTCTAGACATGTCTCTTAACTAATGATAGAATCCCTCCCCCCAAAATCACATTTGACAAAGCACATTTTTCAAGGTCAGTCATGGCTGCGTAAAACAATCGGTGCCTGATGTTTGCGTTACCTGGCAATCTGGCTTACTCACTTCTGTCTTCCCTGTATTTCTCCAGGTGCAAATCAGAGAGAACTTCCCATTACCTGTTTTTCTATTTTTACAACTTGGCACTGACTTCCGCTAGCTACCATATCTGATTGAGGAGTGGGTTCCAGCCCAGTGCAGTAAGCTGATGCAATGGGCAGAGCCTGTGCTCATGAGGAAATGAATGAATTCCTTTCTGTAACTGTCAGATGGGGGAAGGGCAGGGCCACGTTCAGCAGGTCCTAGCCCATTCCTACCCAGCTTGTCATGTCTTCCTTGCAGATGACAGGTCTCCTCTCTTTCTCAGCTGCCACATCTATATTTCCTTCAAAGGCACTTCTGAAGAAAGCCACTCTTGTCACCTTCATGGGCCACTTCAGCCCTCTGTGGCCTTTTCCCTCTCAGATTTCTCCAGCATGTTTTGCCGAGTTGTACTCTCAATGAACACCTACTTGATCATTTATCATCTTCACCTACTTGAAGATTTTATCATTTATAATGCATTCAGTACCAGTATCAGAGAATACCAGTCAGACTGGCTTAGCCATAAAGAAAGATTTATTGGTTCACATAACTAGAAGTCCAGAAGTATGTAGGTGTCAGGATCAGTTTGATCCAGGAGTTCAACTGCATCACCAAGAACCTGGTTTCCTTCCTCCTTTCTGACATTCAGTGGTATCAGTTTCATGCTAAAGCTGCTGTGCTACCATGCTATTGACTGCTGACAACTCTCAGGTCTATATGCTTCCACTTTCCAAATAATAAATTGTTGTTTACTCCCAAGATACAGCAAACTCTCCTTCCTGCCTTGCTGGTCTAAACATGTCTCTAGGTCTAGGTGGGATGAATACTCTGATTTTTTTTTTCCTTAGGTCCTAATAATATACCCTATCCTTGGAGTCAGAGTTGGAGTCAGCATCTCCAAAGCTCATGGGCAGCACCCCCCCATAACAAAATGTGGGTAACAGAGGGAGTTTGGATGGTGGAAAGTCAGCCTCAAGGTCCCTGTCATTGGTCAAGGGCAGTCATTTGCCTGTCCTGCCTTGCACATTCAAAACTCTCCATCTCCAGGATGGATATATAAGATTTGTATTTATATTAATTTGGGGTATACATGAAAAGAGTTTTATTTCTGTGGCTACAAATGGATTCTTATACCAATATCTACCTCCTGGTGACCCTCATGCCTCATCTGCTTATCTTGGTTTCTTAGACTGGTCCAAAATAGGACTCTGATTACCTACTACTTGGATCTCCTGGGGATTCTGGGATAGAGTTTAAAATATAAAATTCAGTCCTGGATTTAAAGGGACAAGATTTTTTTTAACCTACTCGTTTCTAGGAATGGTTAGAAATTGTGAGGGTGCCAAGGTACCTTAGTCTGTGAAATGTCTGACTCTTGATTTTGGCTCAGGTCATGATCTCACAGTTTGTGGGACTGAGCCCCACCCACGTCAGACTCCATGCTGAAAGCTCAGAGCCTGCTTGGGATTCTCCCTCTCCCTCTCTCTCTGCCTCTCCCTTGCACATGCATGTTCTCTCTCTCTGTCTGTCTGTCTGTCTGTCTCTCTCTCTCAAAATAAATAAAATAAACTTAAAAACAATGTGAATGCACTCCAGATCACAGTGGACTTACAGAGGTATGCTGGAGCCAGCTTATACAGGCCCATGAGAGCTGACCATTAGAGTTTCAAGCACTTGGTAAGCTGGTTGTTAAACATAACCATTACTAAACATTAAAATATATTTATAGTTAAATAATGTTTAAAATAAACAAATACACTACACTCATCATCTCCTAATTGTTTGACTACATTTTAGTATTATCTATGCTCTTAATAATATAATTACCTATTTTTATGTATTGTACTTATACTGTAAATATTATACTCCATTCATGTGTATACTTTATACATACTATACAAGAACAGGTTACGTACTGTGCAACTAACTGTCCCCAACTCTGCATTCATTGATATCATGCTGGTAGGTCGAAATTGGCCAACATGGGAGTATTTACACCATAGAAATTGGCAAGCATTATAAGTTAGGGATTTTTTTGGAATTATTAAACATTTACCAGCATGTTACTGTCTGGTTTTCCAAATGTAAAATCAGAATGATAGCAGTATCTACATTATTATCTTGGTGAGCAGTTACAATAACATAATGCGTATAAAGAATTGAGCTCACAGTAAACCAGTTGATGAGTCTTGGCTATGACTATCACCTTCCCTGCCTGTTAATAAGAACATTTTTAACATCAGATGATCTTTAAGTGCTGACTCAAGGCACTTGTTAGGAGTATGAAGTGATATGACACTGTGAGGATAGTATAGTCCTAGGAAGACATAAAGCCCTGCGGGATAGAGGATAGAACGTGGTTATCATCTGATTCCTGTGTGACAAGTGGGCCCCACCCTCCAACCTTTCGGGGTTTCTGCTGAGCCCTTCATCTGCTTCCACCTTCTTCTCCTCTTTTCCTCATCATCTTCCGCCCCCTCTACTTGCAAGAGGTGGCCTCTGCCTTGGTCTTCAAAGGCACTGAGCTACCACCGTGGCTGTAACTTTGTTTCTTATCTTATTTTCCTAAGAGGTAGCCACTACCTCTCTGTTACCGCCAACAAGCTGCCGCTGTATACCAGCCCAGCTGATGTCTGCCACTCCTGACAAGGAGTGCGCCCTTCATCTCTGCAACTCCCTTTCCTCTGCTTTAATTTTCTCTTTCCTTTTTGGTCCCCTGTTGGCTCCTCTTGGTTTTGGCACAAAACAGAAACCATTTTGCAAAGCTAATAACCATTCTCCTTCTGTGTGGGAATTGAGTCATTGGAAAACTATTAACCTTGTAGGATATACAGAGCACATGTACTTGATACATATCCAGATTGAAAAAAACACTTTGTACAAAGTTCTAGAAAAAAAAAGTAACAAATATAGAGATGTAGGAGCTATAGAAGAAAGAGAGAAGAGATCACATCTCACAAGGAGGTGGGAAGGGGAAGACATGTAAGGTCAATGCTCTTTATTTGTGGTTTTGGAAACTTTCTGGATGCTTGGCAATGTTGATGGACAGATAACTGAAATTGTCATTCACATGATGCCTTACATATCCCTAATTATTCCTTGAATGTCTTATGTCTCTATCTGTGTTGTACTGTAATTTTATTAAGGACGGAGGTACTTCTATCCACCCCAACCCCATCTCACTCAATGTACACACATATACTTAATGGTGGCTTGTGGATAAAAAAAAGTTTGCATCAAATGTCTGTTGCATGAAAGAATGAATAATTAACCCATGTATTCTGATTTGATTTGAAGATTATATAGCCTCTGTTGGGGAAAACTATAATTATGTGTTTAGAAAATCATAGAAATTCAGGGGTGAAAAATACCATAAGAGTTGCTTAGGCTACCAATTCCCAAATCTGGCTGTGTATCAGGATCCCACAAGGGTGCACTGGGAGAGAGTAACTTTGGAATGCAGTCTCTTGACCTCCATCCCAGACCAGCGGGATAAGAATCTGTGTGTCTTGTGACAGTTTCTGCTGGGTTGCCATGTTTTGGACCCACAGATGTAGTTTGACTTCATCTAGAGTCTGAAAACCCTTATTCCTTCTCAATGAGATCATAAGAGTAACCCTTTGCAAACATAGGGTTTGCCATCTGGATGTCCCCAAATGTCCAGCATTCAGGGGTCATTCTTGCTCTCAGTGGCCAAGTGAAATGGCTTGCACCCTTTTCCCCACATCTCCGGGAGTGCCTGAGGGGAGACTTGTGCTTGACTGAGTCTTTCCATGCCTGAACCTTTTCTTCCAAGCTCTCTAGACGCTGTCTTCAAGCTTGCAGCACTTTCCTCCTTTTTCCCCCACTCTGCCCCTCAATGCTAACAAAAAAAGAAAACTATTGAGATGGATGTTTAGTAAAGTCTGGGTGGGGTGGTATTTATGCAACAAGAACGTATTAAGAAATTCTGTGCCAGGCAATACACTGAGAATAGAGTGTAACCTCCCCACAATCAGAAAACTAAACCAAGCGATAAATATGACCCTATCTTCATGAAATGTAGTCCATACGGTAAGACATATTATTAATCCAAAGTCATAAAAATATATGTAAAACTACAGCTAAGGCAGATAGAGAAAGAGGATCCAGAGATGTTATGAAGGAGAAGTCCATAGTACAAAAGGAATAATAAGGAAGAATAACCTACTTGGAGACTTAAGAGATGGCTTCCCTGAAAAAGTGATAATTAGCCTGAAAAGTATTTAAGGTTATAGCACGTGCCGGAGCACTGTGGCAGGAAGGGTGGGTGCTAAAAAGAGACCTGTATGTTGCATGACAGAAAGTAGAAATGTGGCACATGATGGGGCTGCTGACAGGATAGGTCTGCAAAGGAGACAGAGAAGCCAGGAGAGGCTGGAGGAAACCTGGGACCAGGTAGTTGCACAGGAGACAAGAGGAGACAGAACTTAATAAGGAGGAACTGATCAATTATATCAAATGTTTATGAGGGTCAAATAAGGTGAGGTCTTACAAATGCCTACTGGATATAAGGTCTTGAGATCATTGGACACCTACACAGCCAGGGCCGTTGTGATGGTGTGCAGAAAATAAAAGTCATATTGAAGTCAGCTGTGGCGTGAATGGGTGGGGGAGGGCGTGAAATGAAAAAAGGTAATGCTTTTCAGATGCTTAACTATGAAGGATAGGAGCGAGATAGAGATGGTTGAGGGACAATTGTGTGTGTATGTGTGTGTGTGTGGTGAAAAAGACATAAATTTTATCATTTTAACCATTTTTAAGTTCTGCATCATTAAGTACATTCACATTGTTGTGCAACCATTAGCATCATCCATTTCCAAGAATTTTTTTTTTTATTTTCCCAAGCTGAAATACCATAAACACTAATTCCCCATTCCTCCTTTCTACCTGCCCCTGTTACCTGTCTCTATAAATCTGACTACTCTAGGTATCTTTGTAAGGGGAATTGTACAATGTTGTCCTTTTGTTTCTGGCTTATTTACTTGGCATAGTGTTTATCCATGTTGTAGCATGTGTCAGAACTTCCTTCCATTTTGATGCTGAATAATATTCCATTGTATGCATATACTACATTTTGTTTATTTATCCATCAATGGACTCATAGGTTGCTTCTGCCTTTTAACTATTGTGAATAATGGTGCTATGAACATGGGTGTATGTACAGATATTTGTTTGGATCCTGGATTTCAATTCTTTTTTTTTAAGTTAATTTATTTTGAGAGAGAGCACGCACATGCATGTGCAAGTGGGGGAGGGGCAGAGAGCGAGGGAGAGAGAGAATCCCAATCAGTCTCCATGCTGTCTGTGGAGCACCTGATGTGGGGCTCTGTCTCATGAATTGTGAAGTTATGACCCAAGCCAAAATTACGTGTTGGATGCTTAACCAACTGACCCACCCAGGACCCCCATCAATTCTTTTGAATATAAATCCAGAAGAGAAATTGTAATAGCATGGTAATTGTATATTTAAGTTTTTGAGGAGACACCATGGTATTTTCCACAATGGCTACACCATTCCCATCAGCAGTGCACATAGGTTCCAATTTCTCTACATCCTCACCAACAACTATTTTCTCTTTGCTTGTTTTTTTTTTTTTATAACAGCCATCCTAATGGATGTGAAGTGATCTCTCATTGTGGTTTTAATTTGAATTTCCTTGATGATCAGTATGTTTAGCATCTTTCATGTTCTTACTGAACATTCGTTTATCTACTTTGGAGAAATGTTTACTCATGTTCTTTGCCCATATTTTAACCAGGTTGTTTTTTTGTTGTTGAGTTTTAGAAGTTATTTACATATTCTAATTATTAATCTTCCATCAGATGACTTGAAAATATTTTTTTCCCATTTGTAGGTTACCTTTTCATCTGTTGAGTGTTTCTTTTGATGTGCAACAGTTTTTAAGTTTAAAATAGCTCCACCACTTGTCAATTTTTGCTTCTGTTGACTGTGTTTTTGGGGTTCTCCCCAAGACATCATCTCCAAATCCAATATAATGAAGTCTTCTCCACCTGTTTTATTCTAAAAGTTTTACAGTTTTAGCTCTTATGTTTAGGTGTTTGATCATTTTGGGTTAATTTTTATATATGGTGTAAGATACACACACTGAGAGGATTGGAAGGACTAGTTCGTTTTAAAAAGCTAATCAGAAGGATCCAGAGGGGAGACATTGGGTACACTAAAGGGAGGGATAGTAAAGGTGATAAAGTTCCTGTGATGGCAGAGCAGATGAAGGGATTGGCCTTAGAAGGCACGAGGGACAGCTTCTCTAAAAATATAGTGAAGGAAGTGATCATGGAACAGAGAAGCATTGGAAGACGACCCAGCACAAAATTCAAATCTCAGGATAAACTGTGTCCTAGAGTTTACTAGCCACAGCTACCCCAAGGAATTTCTTGCCAAGCAACTATCTTTCCATGGCAATACCTATTGATATTTGTCTCAAAAACACTACAGCCCCTTCCTCTCTTTCCTCCTCCCCTTTCTTTTTCTCTTCCTTCCTCCCTCTCTCTGTTCTTCTTCCCTCTCTGTTCTTTCTTTGCATCTTCTCCCTTCTCCTTCCCCTTTTCCCAGTTCTCAGACCACTAATCCCTTTCCTTCCAGACTTCCCAGAGAAAGGCGTACTCCCTCACGATGTGTAGTTTGCAAAAAGATATAGCACCTTCTGCAAGTAGCCCCCAACCATTCAGACAATACCTAGCAGGCCCAACCTTTTTCCATCAAAAGATGCATAAAATTCCAAGACCATTTTTATCTAAGCAGGGATGAACTATGCCTCTCCCCAAGAAGGCAGAAACCTCTTCAGTTCTGTTTATCTTAATAAAATTTGTCTTTCCCGTTATGCCCACCTTATAGTGTTGCTGTAATAGTAACACAAATATCTAAAATGTATGGCATATTACTTCCCATTCTTAAAATGACATAAGAAAATTACTTCACCACATAATCCTCATAAATTATTCTAAAAAAAAAGAAAAATAGTAAAGGGAAGTGGAAACTCCATCTTCAATAAAACTAGGAGACAGCTGTAACTCTAAGCCACAATATATCAAAGCCTGAAGTGTATGGAAAAATAATGACATAGAACCTGATTCACTTTCAGCATCCGTCTTCAAGTAGTGACTTTGCAGTTCTTTTCTAAAGTAAGGTTCTATATTATATTTACATAAGTGAAACTGAAAGGCCCATTTAAATGGTTTTTCTAGAACAAGGGTGAGTCTGTCCAGATGGAAATCTCTTCCTTATCTAGTAGCAACCAACCTTCAAGAGCTCTAAAAAAAAATCTTAAGTTTAATCTCAAAAAAAAAAAAAACCCCAAAGACCCCATTTTCTCTAAATACAGCAGATAATACCCACTATAAAAAGAATAATCCACAAGGTTATAGCCCATTCTTTGGAGTAGCTCCTCTTCTGGGAATGGAGGGCTTCCTGTATCTAATAGGGCATCCACCAACAGTCAAATTGTATATGGTAACATTTTAAGTAAAACAGAATTCAAGGGAAGCATAGCTTTGAAAACTCTGAGTTGCTGACTTTTTCTTCATTTGTGCCTTTGGGCATTGCTTTGAGTCCAGGTAGATACTTTTGTCGGGGTTCTCACTGAGCCCACACCACCATGGCAGAACTGCCAAATTGGCTTTATTCTAGAGGACATTTGGGAATTGTCTTAATTAAGGGAGTTTAATTGATCTTCTCTGCTGTATTTCAGGTCAGGACAAGATGCTCTTACTCATACATAATGAATATTGATACGGGAAGATGAATCGCAAGTAGTTCTACCCCTCCCTCCAATCCAGTGCTTAAAAAAAAAAAAGATATATAAAGCTGATGACCAGATACTCAGAACACAGAGAGCCACAGACTCAGCTCTTCTATTACTCTCTGTTCTTATATTAATAGTAATAAAACAAGTTGAGGAACAGTGTTCCCCCCCCAGAGTTCCCTCTTGCACAATATGCACAATAAACATTTAGGTGACATCCTTTTTGATCTGTACCAAGCCTCTCCAATCCCCTCAGAGGCTGTTTCAGGCAGGAACATCTACAGAATATTTGATAACTGTACTGTGGCTTGCAAATATGCGGTGCATAGCCGAGGAAGAAAAATGTATCCTTTGCACTCTGGGAATTGTCTGGCCTAATTATTCTATTCAGGCCTTTCATCGTGAGAAAACAATTTATTCCTCTCTTAACCCCCCATATGGTTAATGGAATACATGAGAAACAGGGAGATTGAGGTAAAGAAGTGGAATGAGTTGCACTGGGGTGTGAGCTTCAGTTACCACTTTGGACTAATTAAAGGATGAGGCTGATTTTTTTAAAGAGTGAAAATTCTGATTAAAGAACTTTTTAGAAGAAATGTAACCTTCCTTGCAAACGTGAACAATTGCTATCAATAGCCGTTAGAAAACAGACAGAGGTCACCGCAGGAACAGGAGAGGCTATTTCCAAATGTACCCGTGACTTGCAGAAGCCATTGCTGAAGTGCTTGTACACCGTCACATCTTTAAAAAGGATAAAGCTCTTCTCTCCAAAAACAATAGTATCAACTTGGCCTGTCTGTAGTACGCAGAAGTCTGCCTCTTCATTCCATGTGTTTATTCACTCAGTAAATATTTTTTTGAGAACCGTCTATGTGTCAGGTGCTGCTCTTGGTCATGGGGATTCAGCACTGAGAAAGGAAATCCTGAGGCACCTGGGTGACTCAGTTGGTTAGGCATCTGACTCTTGATTTACGACCAGGTCACGATCCCACAACGGACAGAGCATTGAGCTCTGTGCTGAGCCTGGGGCCTGCTTGGGATTCGCTCCCTCCCTCTCCCTTTGCCCCTTCCCCGCTTGCACTCTCTCTCCCTCTCCCTCCCTCTCTCTTTCTCAATAGAAAGAAGAAGGAGAAGGGGGAAGAGGAGGGAGAGGGAAGAAGAAGGAGAAGGAGGAGTGGAGGAGGGGCAGGAGGGGAAGGAGAAGAAAGAAAAGGGGGAGGATGAAGAGAAGAAAATCCTGCCCCTCTTTGGAGAAACAGGCAACAAACAAGTAAATAATTACACTCTATAGTATGTCAGATGTGTTGGGTGATTGAGAAAAAGGGATTGTGGGATGGGGTATAGAGAGGTCAGGGTTGCACTTTTAAATAGGGTGGTCAGCCTAGGCTTCTTTGAGAAGGTTGTGGCATCTGAGCAAAGACCTGAAGATAATCACGAAGCAAGCCACATATACACTTGAGAGGTGACTATTTCATGCAGTAGGAAGAGCCAATGCAAAAGTCCTGAGACATGAAGCACACTGGGCAAGTACCAAAAAGCGGCAAGGGGACTGGTGTGGACTATATAAGGGAGAGAGTAGTAGGAGGTTAGATAGGAAAGGAAATGAGAATGAGTGGTGATGGGGATGGGGGTCAGGGATTGCAGAGGGCCCACTAGGTGGTTATAAAGACTCCATTTGTATCTTAGATCATGGACTTGGGTGCAGTAAGAAGTGGAACTTAGGAATTTTTATATGAAAATTACATTTGGTCAAAACCTCTAGCCATTGGGTAATCTTAACCATACTGAGAAAAACTCCTCAAATAATAACCACCTAAATAGTGGCTGGTGAGAATTGCCCTGAGGTTTTCAAGTTGCAGATCTCACTCTCAGTCAAAATTACTAATCAAAAGTAACTTAAGGGGCACCTGGGTGGCTCAGTCAGTTGAGTCCGACTTCGGCTCATGTTGTGATCTCACAGTTTGTGAGTTCGAGCCCCACATCGGGCTCTGTGCTGACAGCTCAGAGCCTGAAGCCTGCTTCGGATTCTGTGTGTGTGTGTCTCTCTCTCTGTTGTTCCCCTGCTCACTCTCTCTCTCTCTCAAAAATAAATAAACGTTAAAAAAAAAAACCCAAAACTCAAGTTGTCTCCTGGGAGAAAAGCATCATTTAACTATGGGGATATTTAGGATAAGTATAAAATGTTTAAAATCATCAGAACCATAGTACTAATATCATGGTAAGAATTTATGCACAATTAGTATTTTATATATTTGAGAAAAATGTATCTTAGAGTGAAATCTTATAATTTCAATTTTAAATGTGTAATTGAATAATTGATTTCACTAGAATGTTAAAAGGATTCAATATTTATCGTATTTGTAAAGTTAATTTAACTTGTCTGAATTCCTTAAGTATTTGGAAAGGCTTGTCAATCAGACCTTTCGAACTGAAAAGGAAATAGAATACGTTACACTTGCTTTTATTTTTTTTTAATTTTTAATGATTATTTTAGAGAGAGAGACAGAGCGTGAGTGGGGAAGGAGCAGAGAGAGTGGGGGAACACAGGATCTGAAGCAGGCTCCAGGCTCTGAGCTGTCGGCCCGGAGCCTGACATGGGGCTCAAACCCACAAACCACAAGAGCACGACCTGAGCCAAAGTCGGACACTTAACCAACTGAGCCACCCAGGTGCCCCAGAATATGTTAAATTTATAAATGATGTTTACAATACTTGAAGGTGTTTAGGTTACCAATATGATATGTGGGAACCAAGCAGGATTATTCAAATCCCCTTAGCAAGTGGCTGTAAATATTTGCTAGATTTTTAAATAGAATAATAAGCTAAACCCAGAAGCTAGGGGAAGAATTAGGTTTTGGCATCTATAACTTTCGCAAAAGTATATTAATAAAATATCCTGAAAATCTTTTCTGCACTCAAAACTACGTTTAACTGTATGGGAATATTCACATTTATCAGCGGTTGTTTACTAGTGGTTATGGTTTCTAGAAGACCCTTTCTTGGCCTCTTTCCCTCCACTGCTCATTTTTCCATTCACACCTTCATTTGGAATATGTATTTTAATGAAATTACTATTGAGAAAGACCAAAAAGTTTTCTTGGGATCCTGACAAAATTCTGGGCTGTGCTTGGGAGTGGGTATGCAGTATGTACATTCTCTTCGTTCCTGTCATTTGGTGGCATTCCTCTGGTAACAATCGTTCTGGAATTCTGGAATGGAGCCCAGGCAGAATTAATTTTCAAGATTACAAGTTACACACATCTCTTCTGGAGCAATTACTTTTCCATTATGCACCCTATCTCTTAAAATGTATCATTTTATAGTAAGAAATGCACCTTGTGTGATAAAGAACAGTGCGCTCCAGCTTGTGTCAGACTAATGAGATATCAATTGTAGGATAATATTTATTCACCCGAATTAATTGAATAACTATGTTGCTCCACTGAGAGGGGTTCTTAACTAGTCTTGAAAATTACATTATAATCTACATCTTGAATTTCTGGTTTTGGTGCATTTGAAAGCAAAGCCACTACTCGTGATAAATCACTTATTCTGCCTCCTTCTGGCTCTGTAACCATGTTTGGGTCAAATCGCAGAGCTTTTAGGACCGGACTTTAAGAATGGGAACAGGCCCCTAGTGTTTTTTGTTTGTTTGTTTATAAATACTTACTTCTTTCCAAATATATTAAGCAAGAGAAGAATCATGAAAATCTAAAGAGATGATGAGCTTACATACTTCTTGAAGAGTTATAAATTTAACTCTTACGTTCATCCTATTTTCCTGTAGTTCCTTATAGTTCATCAGTTCATGATTTTTGATGATACAGATTTTATGGCTTTTTCTTTTCAGAGGTGTGAGTGTGTGTTTCCTAACAGGGCCACATGCTTTTGCAAATATTTGTGGAAGAAGTGGGGGAACCCACCACTGAAATAAAACCAAGGGAAATTGTATGTACAGTAATCATCAAATACTGTCAAGAACCGATGAGCAATTTTCTTAAAGAAAAAAGTGTTCAACAAAACGGAATGCTTTTTGTATTGGAGACAAAAATTGGGGCCTTTCATAGGTTTTGATCTAGGTTTTTTTTCAGGAGGGATTCCTGGCACCATCAATATTTTCATTTGGGCAAAGAGCATGTCTTGATGACAAAGTACTCCTTACTGGCCCTGCCCCTACCTTCCTCCTCTCTGAGCCTACCATGAGCTGTTCTCCCCTTCATATGTCTGTGGAAACTTACAGCTATCTACGTTTTGACACTTCTCACCAGGTGTTGAAATATTTATTTCTACTTCTTACTTCTCCACCAGAGGATTCCAAAAGTCAAGATCTGCTTAAACACCTAACAGGGTAAGAATGATCAACAAGCAAAGCCTGTCATTATAGGCAATGTGTAGAATGGGGGAGAAGGCAATCAGGAGGCCACGATGGTAGGAATAGGAGAATAGGAATGAATGAGGCTTCTGCTGGGGCAAAATGTGAGATGTTCCCAGAAGCTTCAGGACCAAGCGTAATGAAAATTCTCCTGGATCATATATTTGAACAGGCAAGAACTTTTGTGGGTAATGAAAGAAAAAAATCAAATTTTCTCTCGATTTAAATGCAATACAGTCCTGAACCTGAACCACAGAGGAATTCTATCTTTGTATGCCCCACAGAGAGATCTTTGTTCCCGTTGTGTGAGTTCTCAATGCGTAGTGCAATGTTTGGCTTATAATAGATACCCAGTTAATATTATTGAACGTTGAACAAGACAGCTTTACGTATGCCATTCTTTGCTATGCATGGGTTTGTTTTTGTTCCTTGGATTAGGTGTTTTCAGATGATTCCCTCCTTTATATTTTGCATATTCTGGCTCCACGATAAATCCCAGGTAATGATTAACTGTTACTACTTTCTCTTCAAGAAATCTGTACAAATAATACTAAAGTTGCTTAACCAGCAAATTTTTCGCTTCACTTTTTAAAGAGGCATTTAATGTTCACATCTGCATTTGTAGCCCTAACAGTTAGAAGTAATGCAAACTCATTTAGCTGTTAAAATGATTGATAATCAGGAGCCCATATGGTGACTCCCTGGAACTTAATTTCATCTTATTTTCCTTCTTAATATCTATACTTTATCTAAAATTTATCTAACATGATTCTCCTTCCTGTGTTAGCAAGTATTTTGGTACTTGGAGTCAGGGAGAAACTAAGCTATGCAGTCGGGTTGGTTGAAGGTCCACATGGTCAGGAGAGAATCTTTAGGGTACCAGACAATGCAGAGAAGTATGGTCTCTCTGAAAGCACTTCTGGAGACTTCCTTTAATTTGAGGCAAGTAAGGTCATTCATTCTTCTTTAACTGTTCTGACTGTGTCAGCTACTCATGGCTGAAATAGTTCAGTGGGAAAAGAGGGAGTTGACAAGGGCAGTGGAAATGACATAGAGGGAAGAGATTGCAGCAGGGGGTGGGGGTGAGTGCGGACTGGGGACTGGATTAGATGAAGCCAGGAGGACAGTTAAAGAGAATAAACATAACCATCTGAGCTCTCACCTCTATAATCATAAGACTTTAGCATCAGTGTGAATGGGCAGCTCTGGATCCACTATTGGCCTTCTGTAATGACGTCAAACCTCTACTTTCACATTCCTAAACTGTCCCCAGGCTGCTGAGGTTAGGGTGGAGCAAGCATGATGCCAGAGAATTTGTGTCAAGGACATTCCAAAGTCAAGTGCAAGTGGTTTGGAAATTTTCTTTTGCTTTATTAAATTTTCCTTTTTTCCTTCTTTAGGTATAGTTAATGAAGCAGAGTTCTTAACAACTCTAGTAGAAAAGAGAATTTCCTAGCATGTTTCTGTAATAATAGTGAATAGTTTATTTACTATTTTTGCTCTGACTTTTCTAAATGGCCATCTCCCTAATACTTAAAGCCGAGTCTGGCAAAAAGTTTCAAAAGACTTCTGACTTAACTTTTTTTCTGGCAAATGCTGGTATATCGCTTTAAAATGTCCACCTTTGGGGCTCCTGGGTGGCTCAGTCAGTTGAGCCTCCAACTTCGGCTCAGGTCATGATCTCATGGTTCGTGAGTTCGAGCCCTGCGTCAGGCTCTGTGCCGACAGCTCAGAGCCAGGAGCCTGCTTCGGATTCTGTGTCTCCCTCTCTCTCTGACCCTCCCCCGTTCATGCTCTGTCTGTCTCTGTCTCAAAAATAAATAAACATTAAAAATTATTTTTTAAATGTCCACCTTGAACTTTCAAATAATAATGTAATAAAAATTTGTTATGAGAGATGTTTAACATCCCTAATATTCATTCTGTTTTCATATATTAGGCTTTCATATACATTTATTTTGCATAAAGTATTTCATGGCTTAAAAGTTGAAAAGTCCCTAATATAAATGACTAGAATTGCTTCAGTAACACTGTGCTGAATCTGTTTATTTGAATTGTTCAATAATCTGTTATCATGCTGATGAGGGAGCCTAGGGCAAGCTGAGGGCAAAATACAGGCAGGCACTCCTCCCCACCCCCCTCCCTGCCAGATAGAATATGTGTGATATTCCCTGGACACTCCTGGCCACCCAAGAACAAAGGAAGGGGGTTTAAATGCTTGCCTTGGTAATGTGGGAAACTAAGGCAAATGAAAAATTAAATTCCCTTACTCCCTACAACCCACTGACAAGTCCTTGCAACGAGCAGGGTGACCTCCCTTTAGGAGCTCAGCTTCCTCAATGATGACACTTTGTTAGGGGCAAAAGGGAGTCTTGGCTTAACATTATCCCAACCTCAAGTATCCTGTAAGTCTACTTCCTTTGTCTCAACTACCCCAAGATATGTGCTGACAATCATACTCCAAGCTTATGGCCCCCCGATATATGTCTGAAGGGTCTCATGATTGATGTTTTATTAAACGCAATAAATGGTGTTTCCCTAGCAACAGCTAGCTCCTCAAGGTCCTGGAAACCTTGCTTCCAAAATTCCTTAGAGACTTATTCTATCCCTGACCCCCTCCCACCCTGAGGGTATATAATGAGCTACCCATCATGACCCCATGTAGCTCTTCTGTCCACAGGTCCTGTCCCTGTGCTTTAGTAAAATCACCTTTTGCACCAAAGATGTCTTCAAGAATTCTTTCTTGGCTGTTGGCTCCAGACCACCCCACCATCACCCCAAAACTCATCAGTGCTCTGGCATTCTAATAGCTAAAGGAACAATATTAGACACATTTTGCTGTATGGGTTAGATTTTATTCCAAACTCTTGGAAACTGTGCTTTCTTTTCAAAATACTCATAGTAGCTTGTGGGTATAGGTTTACACTATTACCAGCACTTAGAAGAGCTTTGCTTCCTAATTTATTTTGGTGATGATTTGAATACACTGCAAGAAGGTCACTGTAGAGGTCTTAATAATTATATCAGTTGGGATGTTTTTAATTGCAAATGATAAAATTCAACCACAACTGGCCTAGGATATTTATTGATTCATATTCCTAAAAAGCCCAGAAGTGAAGCTAGTTTGGGTATAAGTTCAGTGCTTCAGATGACATCAGTGCTCTGTTTATCAGATCAATTGGCCCCATTCTTAGGTGGGTTCATCCCTTAAGTTAGAAGATGGTTTTGAAAGTTTCAGACAGATATCTAGCCTTCTCAACAACTCTGGTAGAAAAGAATTTCCTAACAAGTAGGAACAAATGCCAATTCTAATTCTCATTGGTCCCAAATGTGTATATTTTATAATGATAATATACCAAAAAAAAAAAGGAAAGAAAAGAAAAAAAACAGGTGAAATTAATTTTATTAACATATTTTATTTAACTAATATATAAAAATACATTTTCAGTGTGTTATTGATAGAAAACTTGTTAATGAAGGGTTTTTTTTCCCTATACTGTCTTCAAAGTTTGGTGTGTATTTTACACTAGAGCAGTCTCAATTTGGTCTACCCAATCTTCAAGTGCTCTATAGCTACATGTTGCCAGTGAACATACTTTTAGTTGCTAGCATTGGACAGTGTAGTAATAAAGTCTCCTGAGAGCAAATACACAGATATCCATACATCTAGAGATACAGTAATCTTTAGCATGTCTTGCTTAGAACAGTGGTCATAAATAAATAATTCAATTCTCAAAAGAAGTCATTAAGTGTCAAGTTGAGAGGAAGTCAAAATGAACTTCTAACTTCTGTGCATCTTAGAATTCGGTGGACCAAACTTCCCACGTTTTGAACACCCTCTCTTTATTTAATAGCTCTCTGCACTGTGAGCTCCCTGTTTCCAGGGCAATTTTCAAAAGCTTCCTGCATTCTCAGACTCCCTTGTGGCTAAACTGCAGGCGTGTGACCTTGGTTTTGTGAATCAGAGTCCCCTACATGGGACTTAACTTGGGAGATGAACCATAGGAGGAAGCAGATTAGGGATGGTTTATTCATTCTGCTGATGAGGGGGTGGTGACGGCTGTTGTGACTTCCTGCTCAGGCCAGTTCTGTGGTGTAGTTCTAGGAATTGTTCCTGGAGGCTGGTCTTGAGCCTATTTCTCCCAACCCACACAACAATTCTCTGAGCTATGTAATAAATTCAATACTTATTAGATAGAATGGATTAGCTCTCAGTAGATTTGTGTTCTACCTGCGCTAGCTGCACTAAATTGTGTTGCTTACAACCAATAGCCCTAATTGATGCAACTCCTGATTTTATTCTCTGTGAACACCTTATGACTTTGGACAAAATAATGTCTTTGTAACAAGGTGAGATTCAATTACAGTATTTTTCCCTGCTGAAAAAAAATGTCTGTGACTTACTAAAAAAACATTTTATGTTTATTATTTCTTTCTTATTGCCTTATTTGCATTTTCTGGAACATGACTACTTCTATGTTTTTTATAAAACTGTGTGAGTTTTTTATAAAACCAACATGTAAATTATTATGCCTGAATGATACCTATGATTTAAATACCACCTAGATATCCCATCATTTCACATCACCTCCCTTTCCTCAATCACTAATAACACTAAAAGATATAAATAAGTCACTGTTACTCAATTTTGTGATATCCACCCTGGTTATTGTGCTTGAGGTATTAAAAAACCATAACTGACTACAGTTTGCCTTGAAATGTTCTCCCATAAAGTACTTGCGTGTTTCGTGTTGACTGACAACAGCTAATTATTCATGCTCAATTTTTGTGTAAAACTCTTTATTATTTTCAAAATTCTGGACAAGTTGTATTTTTATTATACTCACAGTTTTTCTCTTCAGGTTTATGCTGTATGATTAATTACATTCTAAATTCCAGGAGACAAGGTATGAATAGCTGCAGGGAATCTTGTAAACAAACTGAAGTTAGACAAAAATGCTGCATTTTCTTTCATATGCTTTCAACTCTGATTAGAGTTTACTGGTTTTGTTTATAGCCACCATAGTAACATTTTAATCTGTCATATGCCCAATTTTCAATTTTAGTTTTTAATGGAAAACATTCTACCCCTAATGATAAATAATCTTATTGTTGGACACACACAATATATAGGCACACACACATATACATATAAAAGATACATTCATTGTTAAATATTTTGCACCTAAAATAAATTGTTACTCAGTTCTTATTCAAACCACATAATAAATGGTAGATTTTTACAGATTGGCCTCAATATGAGGAGACTAATGATTTTCAATGATCTTGCGGTTCAGATGGAGGGCATTTTCCTTTATTCCCATATTCACATACCTGTTCCTACTTTGACTTGCTTCCTGGTGCTTCTGCTGACTAGCTGAGGGATTGTGTCTATGTTGGTTACCTTGTTGGCTCTCAGTTTCCTCATCTCTAAAACAAGGCAGCAGATTGTATGATTCTAAAATTCACCTTTAGTGGGCCGTTACTTATCTGAAGTGTAGTATTCGTAGTTTTATTACAGACATCATTTCTCATTATGATTTCATCTATTATCGTCATTTTCGCAAATGTAGTTTTTACTGACAGTCTATAGTATTCTACTGTTTTCTTCTGTCCCATTTTACATTTAAAAACATTTTAGCTTGTAGGTTTTTTTTTCTTTTCCTAGTACTTTTCTTGTGGAGCTGTGTAGAAAAAATCAAGAGGATCTTAAGGTTAATGACAATTGATTAATAAAATTACTGTATTTAACTGACGATGAGTTACATTTATTAACAAAGTGTTAGTAACCCATTTGCACCATTTTAAAAAAATATATATAATTTATTGTCCAGTTAGCTAACATACAGTGGAAACAGTGTGCTCTTGGCTTTGGGAGTAGATTCCCATGGTTCATCGCTTACATACAATACCTAGTGCTTATCCCAACAAGTGCCCTCCTCAATGCCCATCAGCCATTTTTCCCTCCCCCACCAAGAACCCTCGGTTTGTCCTCTGTAGTTAAGAGTCTCGTATGATTTGCTTCCCTCTCTGTTTGAAACTATTTTTCCCCTTCCCTTCCCCCATGGTCTTCTGTTGAGTTCCTCAAATTCTACATATGAGTGAAAACATATTATCTGTCTTTCTCTGACTGCCTTACTTCACTTAGCATAATACCCTCCAGTACCATCCACGCTGTTGCAAATGACAAGATTTCATTCTTTCTCATTGCCGAGTAGTATTCCATTTTATATATAAACCACATCTTCTTTATCCATTCATCAGTTGATAGACATTTGGGCTCTTTCCATAATTTCGCTATTGTTGATAGGGCTGTTTTAATTTTTTGAAGAACCTCCACACTGTTTTCCAGAGCAACTGCCCCAGTTTTCATTCCCACCAACAGTCCATTTGCACCATTTTTAATCAGTTCCAGTCCCTAGCCAATCTGCACAAATAAGAGTAGATCTCAGAAACAGAAAAACTTATGTTACCTAATTGTTCCATTGAGTGAATATTTCCATTTCCAATAAACATTTCGAATACTTTCACAACTGCCAAATATTTGAAAATTTTGATCCTAAAATATTGCTGAGATATTCCACAGACAGGGCTAAGTGCTCAGTAGATTCTACACTATAAAAGGAGGAATACTCATAAGCTTGATACTTCCTCAACCTTTAATCATCCATTAAATGGTATCACTTAGGGTTTGTTGGTAGCAAGTGATGAAAATTAAGTCTTACTGCATTTATTGAAAGGTGGCATAGCACGGAGAAGGAAAAGAGCAACTTTAAGAGATAGACTAAAGAAATAACAGGAACCAGAATGGCTCAGGACGCCTAGGTGTTTTAAGTGCAGAAACACCTTCAGTAGTTAAAGCTTCATTAAGGATGAATCAACTCCAGACATTCCAATTGTGTAGACAGAAGTTGACTCCACACTCATTCCAATCCCTTGGGAAATCAGGAAATGAAAGTACATAGTATCCCAGTCTCAGTTAAGGATATCTGTGTAATATAGTTCAAGACCTGGGCAGAATTTTTTTTTTTTTTTTTTTTTTTTTTGGGCAGAATTTTTCAACCCTGTACTCTCTCTATCTGAAAGGTGGAAGTGATATCTGGAGGGGCGGAAGCCAATCTGTAACCGTGACAACTGTAATAACAAGCTTGTCTTCCTGATAATATCAATTGACAGAGAGTGCTAAATGCATTAGAAACTGCAAGTCGTCCTGATTGACAAGAAGACAGAATTTGAGAGGAGATGATGCTTAAGAGATGAGGATATGATCATGCAGGGCCCGATAAATCCCACTAGGAGCTCAGCCCTTCTACAGGTTACAGAGCAGAATTGTTAAAAGGTTAGAAAGTGAAAGGTCATGACCAGAATCCATTTTATAAGGGGTCTGTGGTTTCAGCGTGATGGATGTTTTAACGGGAATGGATCGGCAGGCAGGAAGTTCAGTCAGGAGGTTACCACAGACTGTGTATGTATTCACTGTCAGCAAGCTTTTCAAAGGGAAAGGGTATTGCTATGGACTGAACATCTGTGCCCCACCCGCAAATTCATATGTTGAAACCTAATACCTGGTGTGATGGTACTAGGAGGTAAGACCTTTAAGAGGTAATTAGGTCATGAAAGAAAGGCCCTCATGAATGGGATACTGTCCGTAAGAAAGAGACCTCAGAGAGCTCCTTTGCCCCTTCTGCCATGTGAAGACACAGCAAGAAGATGAACCAGGAAGCAGGCTTGAACCAGACACTGACTCTGAGGGCACCTTCATCTTGGAATTTCCAGTCTCTGGAAATGTGAGATATAAATTTCTGTTGTTCATAAGCTACCTTGTCTGTGATGCTTTGTGATAGCAGCCTTAATGAACTAAGACAGACATCATCTTATTCAACACCCAAGTTCCTTAACAGAGCATAATTACAGATTCTTTTCTATACCCCAGTGCAACTAAGACCTGAGAATTTCCTCATGGTCAGCATGGGCCGGGAGAGGCTTATGACACTCAGGAGGAGAGGAGGCCTCCCGACATTCAACAGGGAGAAGGAGGTCATCTTTGTGGTTGTAAATTAATAGACTTCAGAGGCCACTTGAAAAGGGTATTTATAAATTTCATTATAAAAGGATTAATATATGTATCGAGGAAAACGTTAAGGAGATTTTTGTTAATTTAAACTTCCTTTCTGAAACTACCGGAAAGTGGCATTAATTATGGAAGAGCTGTTCTTTCATCAGTGTCTAGTGTCTGGGACGATGCCTGGAATATATTTGGTGCTCAAGCAGTATTTGTTTATTTTGTATGCACAGGCACTGTTCTAAGGACAAATTCTTACAAACCTTATTCAGATGGTTCAATTATCCTGATTTTATTTTCTTTATTTTCTTTATTTTTAATTTGTTTAATGATTATTTATTTGTTTCCATAGAAAGAGAGAGTGTGAGCAGGGGAGGGACAGAGAGAGACGGAGAGAGAGAGAGAGAACCCCTGCACTGTCAGCATAGAGCCTGACATGGGGCTCAATCACATAAACCATGAGATCATGATCTGAGCCGAAATCAAAAGTTGGTCACTTAACAGACTGCGCCACCCAGGCTCACCCACCCTCAATTATCCTGATTTTAAAGATGAGAAAACAGGCTAAGAAATCCTAAGATTTGAAATGAAATCCATGTCACTATGAAGCCCATTATTTTAATCGTTCTATTATACTGCATTTGTGGGACATGTGGATTATCTAAGTGACAATACCCAGTGGATAATTAAAAATAAGTGGGTGAAGTTCAAGAGAAAAATCTAGCATACAGATGCACATTTCACAATCATTTAAGCATTTAAGTTACAACTGAAGGTAAAGAAGTGCAATAACATCACCTGGGCAGTGACCTTCAAACCTTTTGACCACAGTCATAAAAAGATTTTTTAATAGTGACCCACCACACACACACACACGCACACACACACACACGCACACACACAGATGCATGTGTATGTATGTTTCCTGTAATAATGCTTTTCCTTATTAAATGTGATATAATTTATCGTTTTTTAAAGTTTAATTGAGAGAGAGTGTGGGTGCATGTGCACACACAAGTGGGGGAGGGGCAGAGGGGGGGAGAGAGAGAGAGAGAGACAGAGAGAGAGAGAGAGAGACCGAGACCCAAGCAGGCTCCACACTGTTAGCGCAAAGCCCAACATGGAGCTTGATCTCATGAACTGTGAGATCCTGACATAAGCAGAAATCAAGAGTCTGATGATTAACTGACTGAGCCACCCAGACATGCCTATTTTATCATTTTTAATTCTGTTTTCTTCTATGCAGTTCTATTTCACTTAAAAATGCTAGTTGCAATCCACTAGGCTTGATTCCATGATCCAATAATAGGTTGTGCTCTGCAGTTTGGAAACCACTGCCTTTAGTAATCTGTAGAGAAGGAGATGCCAACTGGCTGCCCACTGACCGTATTTGGCATGGAGATGTGTTCTCTTTGGCCAGCATACTCATTTCTGGCATACACACATGCAATGCTTGAGTAAAATTTTAAATATCGGAGATTTCATATGAAAGTTTAAATAAAAGAATCTGGATGTCCAAACTCTTTTGACAAGTGAAAATTTTTTGGTAATATTAATGGGTAATATTACCTATTACCAGACATTAACTGTAGCTGAGAAGCAGCCGTCTCCTAGTACCCCTCACACTCAAGCATTTCTACATGTTATTCTCCCTGACACTGAATATCAGCTGCCGTTTAAGGTTGTGCTTGTGTTCTTTCTGTTGTTGATATTTCCTTATAAAAGAAAAGGTAGCTCTTCACTGTATCAGAGAGTAAGAGAACCACATTATTTTTCTCACATACAGCCTGCTTCAGTTATTTATGCTACCTTCAGATCCCTGGAAGCAGTTTGGTTTGTGAATCATAGTATAGCATGTGAAAGGCTGAGAGTCAAGGATGGAAGCCTAGGCAGTACCCACAATAAAGGAAAGAAGAAAAAGAGCCCAGAAAGATACAAAAAGGGAATAACCAGAGGGTTAGGAGCAAACCCGTAAGAATAGAATGATAAGGACATGAGGGGTCAAGAGCATCCAATTCAGGCTGTGCACTCTCTCTTAAATCAAAAGCATTTGTGGACGTAATTAACAAAACTTCCAAAGAAGATTCTGCTGTCTTTAGATGATTCATCTCGATGTCTGATTCCCACTGTCAGGAAGAAACATAAATAAAGGCTTTCACAGAGCAGGACCTGTCTCAACATGCCAGCATTCAGAGGATGAGGGTACTAAATGCAGTAGCCAGATACAATTTTGTTGGTTGCGTCTTTTGGATTGAACAAGAATGTGGCTCCTGCACATGTCCTGCTATTTAGAGTTAGGTTCATGAGACAGAAGTGGAAATGGAAGCGGCTGTCTCACTGTGGATTGGGACCGAGCACTTCGGCGTGATTTTAGCCATCCATTGACATGTCTCAAATCACTTAACCCTGATGGGTCCGAGAGCCCTGACAGTAACTGAGGTCAGAACCGTGGCACCATAATACTCTTATTAGGCTTTGAGTCTGTCCTAGCAGCAGCTCACTGTCATGGCACAGTGTCCATCATTGGGGTGGACATATAAAATGAGTTGAAGTCCTAGGAATAAGGCTTTGAGACGTTTTAGGTCACATAAGGAAGTCATTTGCAATCAGTGTTGACCAAGAACACTCAGTTAATAATATAGATAACTTGAAGAAATTGGAGATCTGAAATTTCCAATGCACCCTGAAAGAATCAAAAGCTGCCTGGGCATTAACAATTAAATGTTGCATTAGACACTTCAAAGGAGGGAAACAAAACGAGCTCTGCTGTAATTTTCCCAAAAATGCTAAACTCTGACCCCAAAACAAAAATAATTTTAAAAAGGATTTCCTACTTCATCACTAATCTTTTTTTTTGTTTAATAATAAAGGAAGAAAGAAGAAACAAAAAGAAAAGACAGACTATTCTTGCCTAAGTGTCATTCTTGGAAGCAGAGGAGTGTTTGCTTTTCTTTTGTTCTTTCAAATCCCAGGGAAGCGATGCAGGCTGGAGCTGCTCTTTGCCTTTTCATCTGCCAGGAAATAGCATACAAAGGCGAGGCTTCCCTGAGCAGGGCAGAGACATTGTGTTTTCTTTTTTCAATTCCCTGTTGAGCTGAGCCTTTACAAAAAATCTGCCCACTGTGCTTCTCTTGTGTTGTAAGCACCATGACTTGTGTTTTATTCTTTATATATCACATTTCCCATGTTTTATCATGTTAGCAAGTTAAAATGAATGCACATTTTAAAGTGTTCATAAGTGGAAAGTCTTTATTTCTTTGATTATGAATAAAGGTAGGGCTGCTAAAATATTCTAAGGGTAAATTTGCCTAGAATTAATGTACATAAAATATTCCATAGGTTATGTAGCCAGGCATAACATGAACAAATCAAGTCTCCAAGATCTAAGATTTTACAATAAATGAAATCATGCATATAGATAATAAACAGTATAATGAGAATTTCATTTCCTGCAAAGATATTGTCAAATATAGGACGAAACGACCAACATAATATATAGGGCAAAAATGACTTATTAGTGCTTAACAGTCTTGAAGAGGGTCACTTCTTACCCAAAACTCACCAATCAAATAAATCCTTCTTCTTCTAGGGAGGGAGACCAAGAGTGTGCTAGTTTAGCTGAAATCTCACCTTTGGAAGCATGAGGCTAAGAAAGGAGAGAGTCCTTGAGAGGATCCAGCAGACCTTGTAGAAACCTACAAGAGATGCTTGTGCTCAGGTTGACAGGGGAAGACAGAATGAGAGAATGAGGGGCTGTGCATGTTTGGAACACATAGTCAAAGATAAATGATAGCTCTTGTGATTAGGATAGATATGGCCCTCAATTGCAATAGAGTCTTGTTATGTATAATACTGACATTTTACATGTATTTTGTATACCTTCTATTCTTTGAGGTATGATCATGTGTGGCAGTGATAGAAGACTATTATAATTTTATTAATATTCTCATTTTATAGGTAAGGAAACCAAGGCTTAGAGACCTGCCCATAATCACCCAATGAAGGTGTGCAACATCTGGATCTAGAGCCCAAATCTTCTTCTCAGCTGTGAATGAGTTCTCACAAAGGGAGATCATGTGGTTATGAACCCTTGGCCTAACAGTGGAGGTATGTCCTTTCATCAATGTTTGAAAGCTAACTATAGATACCTGAGACCATTAGGGTTTGCAGCACTCTATTTTTATGGGGTTAATTATAACCAGTCTTGAGACTGCAGTCACCTTTCTATAACCATTCCCTGACTCCGTAACTGTTTATCAAAAGAGGAAATAGAAGACCTTCGATATATGATTATTGAATAAATTGCAAGACCTCCTTTGGGTATAGCAAGATCAGTGTATTTCCAGGCCATGGTTAATCGTAAAATATAAAAACTAATGATTTGCTTCTCACATTTTTTTTATTTGATGGTGATAAGACCCACCTTAAAGTTTCAAAGGCTATTTTTTTCATAGTTTACCCTCAACTATGATTGTAGACAGGTGGCTGAGATTGTTGCTAAAGGAAATTAAGCATGGAAAAGAGGAAATAAAGAAGCACAGGCTGGAGGGTTCAGTCTGAGGGTGAGAAGCAGCAGCGACCAGCATCCAGGAGCAGTGATGGGGAGGAAAACTTTGGTAGAGTGTCCAGTGGCTTTGACCAGCAGGGCCGAGGATGGCATCGTTCTGGTCACTTCTCAGTGTCATTTTCGAGGAACCCTCGAAACCCATTAGAGGAACCCTCTAGCCGTGGTTCCTGCCTAGTTTCTAAGCCTATTTCTCCAGCTATCCTTGCTATTTTGTGAGCCATGAGATATCCTTCCAGTAAATGCCTTTCTGCCTAAATTGGCTAGAGTCAGTTTCTGTTGCAAATTAAAAAAAAAAAAAAAAATCCCAATTGATGTGTTGCACAGACGTTGTTCACGTCACAAGTATATATGGACTAAGGAATGTGTGCTCATCACTATCTTAGATATTAAGGATAACAGCAATGAATATGATCAACAAGGTACTTGCCTTTATGAAGATGAAATTTTAGTTAGGTGCAGAAAGACCATAAACAAGAAAACAAATGAGCAAAATAATGTCAGCGAGCAACAAGTGTTAGGGAGAAAAAAAAAATCACAGGCCTGGGGGAGACTAACTGGGCAGCAAGGCTGTTGCACTTTGGATTGGGAGGCTTTAGAACATCTCTCTGGGGAGGTGGTATTTGACCTGAGAGCAGAATGAAAAACAACAACAACACAACAAAACAGTAATGGGTAAGTCTCAGGGCAATATATTCCAAGCAGAGGTACTAGCAGGAGCAGGGGTCCTGAGGTGGGAATGAATGGGATGTGTTCGAGCAACATTAAAAAAGAAAATACAGGTAGAGCTCGGCGAACAAGTGGGGAGGAGTGAAGATGAACGCAGACAGAGGCTAGAGCTTGTAGGGCCTTGTAGGCCACAGTTAGGGGTTCTGATTTTGTTCTAAGGATTTTAAGTAAGAAAGTGAGAGAAATTAATTCATATTCTAAAAAGATGGTTCTGATGGTGTGTGGAGAACGGATCATGAAAAGACAAAAGTGGAAGCCACAAGATCTGTTGGGTGCCTGTTCCAAGAGCCTGGGCCAGATGGAAGAGGTTAGCGGGGACAGAGCGAAGAAAGCGTATGCCGCCAGCTGCTTCTCTTACACCTCTGGAAAGTTTATGTTAATCAAGGGACCGTGAACCAGGGCCACCATGTAAATGCTTGAATAAACACTTCCACTTCCAAGCAACTGAGAAAGTCCAGGCAGTTTCTTTGTTTAATTTTTGTGTAATTTTCCATTCCATTCAGCTGAAAAGAACAGTCAGGCAAACATCGCTGCTCAATTCTTTGGCTTTGTGATAGAGAGAAATAGAACATAATGCCCCCAAAACCAAAATTCATTTTCCTCACACTGAGATGTTTTCTCAGTTAATTCAAGGTTTCCTGACAAAGCATGTTTGCTTAAAATTGTAGAAATATAGGCTGGTCAAAGTCATTCTACAAACAGTGGTCTTAATCTAAAATATTTATGTGTAAATGTGTAATACTGTTTCGTGTATAGTTAAACAAGCCAGATATTTTAGAAACATAGTGCCTGGTGTTTGCTCAAGTTCTTTATAATTAACTCCATAAAACCAATACAAAAAATTATCGACAGCAAATACTGATTACTTATCACTGTTTATTGATTCTATTAATACTTCTGTGAAACTATTCCTAATCTTAAATAAAATAAGAACGTGAAAGAACAGTTTATGAAATAATTCAGCAAAAAAGTTTCTTATTTTGCCTTTCACAACAATAGGGGATCTTTTGGTGCTATTAAAAATTACTGATGGACAACAAGATGGATAATTAGGATGTTATCTAATTAGTAAATTGACTCACATTGTCTCCATGTATAAATGGTTTGACTTTTAAATGAAATGATTAGTAAGATCAAATAATTGTCAATTCAGCTAATATAGTTTTTAGTCCTCTTTGAATGAATTATTTCCTCTCAGCTAATTATGCCGGAAGGAGACGTATTTTTGTATTTAGCTGTGCCGAATGTCATTTTAAATTTGCCTTACAAGGAGAGGGCCTTATGGAACTAAGTTTTAATTGGCCACAGTGGAAATATAGGTAACATCAACTTGATCTTAGGCAAGAGATCAAAACTAAGAGATTGAAAGATAATTTTCAGGTATTAGGGGCAGGATATAAGTTTTATGGAAAACTTACTCTCTATTAGATATTGTGCTAAGCATTTTAAATATATAAGCTTATCTATTTAAGGTAAGAGCCCTGCGAATAAGCCTATAGGGAAGGCAGCTCCAAAGGATGTCACATCTAATGAATGGCTGAACCAAGATTAAAATCTGTGTATATCTACCTACAAATATTTTGTGCTTCCTATAGATTCTTGTTTAATCTCCCTCAGTATTCTCTCAGTAGTTAAGTCCAACTTTTTCCATTATTCCTGCCCCACCCCTATTCTAATTAGAACCTTTCACCCTGTAGGTAAGTGCAGCTGACACCTTAAAAAATATTTGCTTTTCTTCTGATCGTGAAAGTGAGATGTACTTGCAGAAAACTTGGGAGCCACAGAGGAATTTTAAAAATATCCTATGTTCTTTGAACATAAAAATAACCTCTGTTAAGGTTTTGATGTCATTCATGTCTTTCTCTTGAGTATTTTTCATACAAATTTGGGATTATGTTTCATCTCCAGCTTCGTATTCTGCTGGGTTTATCTGTTATTGTATCATTATATTTTTTCCTAGTTCACTAAATATCCTTTGAAAATGTAATATTTATATGGTGCAAACCACCCTTCTGAATGGATTACTAGAATACATTTAATCATTCTCTCATATATGAATATAATTTTAATCAATTTTTCCTCTTTTTAAATCCTATTATAATAAACATACCTATTTGCTCACTTTTCTGATGATTTGCTGAAAATACATTCCTATAAGTAGAATCCCTGTATTTAAAGAACCCCTCTTTTTAAAAAAGGCTTTTAATACATATTGACAAATTTCTCTGGTTGCTTTCCACGTAAGTTGTAACAGTTTGTTCTCTTTCTCATCTTCAGCATGCTACACCCACAAAATAACTTTAAATTTGAGAAGCAAAAATTCCATCTAATTATGGTTTTAATTTGAATTTTAGCTTACTAGTGCAAATGGATCTTTTAAGATACGTTTATTTGTTCTTTGCATTTCTTCTGTAACTTGACCTCTCATGTTCTTTGGCTTTTTCTTACTAATTTGAGTTGGAGGATGTTTCCTCTTTTTTAATTTTCTTGAAGAATTTTTATAAGATTAGAAGGATCTGGTTTCAGAATGTTTGGTAGGAATTCACCTGTAAATCTGTTTCAGCTGATTTATTCTTTGTAGGTAGATTTTACAATGTTGATTCAATTTGTTTAATGGTTATGATACATACAAGATACTTCTTAGAGTTAGCTTTGGTAAGTTATATTTTTCTAGGAATATATCACTTTTATCTAAGGTTTACATTTTACTGGCATAAAGTTGATTTTTAAGATTTCTTTGGAGATTAAATAATTTTCCTGTTTTATTTATTTATTTTTTAGTTTTCCTTACAATTTTTTACAATAAGTTTACAATATACAATACAATAAATTTTATAATACAATAAATATTAGTTTTTTGGTGACTGTTTTGTTTCAGGTAGTTAAGCTTATCAACCTGTTCCCCCTACCCCACTTTGGTATATCTTAAAAAAAAAAAGTTCAAATCAAGTTACCCTTAAGTTTTTCTTTTTCTTTTCTTTTTTTTTTTTTTTGCTTGTTTGTTTTTGTAAGTTTTCCAAATCTGCTGTGGAATTTGAGGGATGCATTGATCAAGAGCACTGAGGCAGCTTGAGCAGTGCTGAGTAATGTATAGAACTGTTGAATTGTGGGGAGCCTGGGTGGCTCGGTCAGTTAAGCAATGGACTCTTGATTTCGGCTCAGGTCATATCTCACGGTTTGTGAGTTTGGGGTCTGCGCTGACAGTGTGGAGCCTGCTTGGGATCCTGTCTCTGCCTCTCCCTTGCTTGTGTGTGCTCTCTCTCTCTCTGTCAAAATAAATAAACTTAAAAAAATAGTTGAATTGCTATATTGTACACCTGAAACTAATATAACACTGTATGTTAATTACACTGAAAAAAAAGAACACGGAAGCAGGCAGCTCCCACTCTGTGTCAGTTTACTAGGACTGCCGAACAGAATACCACAGACTGTTTACTGGGTGGCTTCGACAACAGAAACATTGATCCCAGTTCTGGGTGCTGGAAGTCCAAAATCAGTAGGTTCAGTTTCTTCTGAGGCCTCTCTCCTCAACCTGCAGGTGGCCGCCCTCTTACTGCCTCTTTACGCGGTCATCCATTCTTTGTGTGTGCACCCCCCCCCCCGTGTCTCTTTGTGTCCTAATATCTTCTTATAAGGACACCAGTGAGATTGGGTTAGGGCCCACTCTAATGGCCTCATTTTAATTTAATTACCTCTTTAAAGGCTCTGCCTTCAAATACAGTCACTTCTGAGGTACTGGGGTTTGGTCTTCAACATATGAATTTGGGGGCAAGGGTAAAATTCAGCCCAGAATGTCATCTTTGAGGGACCTGGCCTTGAGAACTTGTGGATCATCACTCTGGAGCTCTCTCAGGAAAAGCTCTAGGAGAGGTTAGAAACTTGGGCCTTGGGGCGCCTGGGTGGCTCAGCCGGTTAAGCGTCCGACTTCGGCTCAGGTCATGGTCTCACAGTCTGTGAGTTCGAGCCCCGCGTCGGGCTCTGTGCTGACAGCTCGGAACCTGGAGCCTGCTTCAGATTCTGTGTTTCCCTCTCTCTCTGATCCCCCCCCCTTTCATGCTCTGTCTCTCTCTGTCTCAAAAATAAATAAACGTTAAAAAAAAATTTTTAAATAAAAAACTAAAAAAAAAAAAAAAAGAAACTTGGTCCTTAAATGAAAATGCAGAGGAAAAAGAAGCTACGTTCAACGTTAGTACTTGTATTTTTCGAAACCTCTATGCCATTTGTTTTTACTACTCTACCTAAAATGGATTGAAAATGGGATGAAATTTCTCACTACATTATTTGTGGGTTTCTGCAGGAATTTCTAATAATGTCTCTTTATTCCTAATAGCATGAGGCTATATTAATATGCACTTAAAATAGGTGAAGAACTAATTTCAGTTTAGAAGTAAGAGAATATGTTATGAAAGTCAAGAACTTACCTTTTGATCCAACAATGATACAATTAAAAGAAATTCCCTCTGACCTTTGATTAATGATTTGATCTTTACTTTTACTGCTCTAGCCAGCTTTTAAACTTTCATTGCATTTTCTTCATAGGAATTTTGGTGGGTAGCTCGTAGATATAATCAGACATGTTTAGCCACACGTCCCTTTTTTATACTTGCTAAAATGACTGCTTTTCCTATCTTGCTACCCATCACCATATCATTCCCCAAAGTTTTTAATTTTTAACTGAATTATAATTGACATATAACTTTATATTTGTTTCATGCATATAACATAATTATTTGATATTTGTATATATTGCAAAATGAATACCATAATAAGACAAGTTAACATCCTTCATCACACAGCTACAAATTTCTTTTTCTTGTGATGAGAACTTCTAAGACTTACTCTCTTAGCAGCCTTCAAATATGCAATATAGTATTATTAACTATAGTTTCCATGCTGTACATTACATCCTCATGACTTAATTTATTTTATAACTGGAAGTTGGTACCTTTTGACTTCCTTTACTCTTTTTGCCCACTCCCATCCCACCTCTGGCAGTAACCACTAATCTGTTTTCTGTATCTATGAGCTCAGTTTTTTTGTTTTGTTTTTTGGTTCCACACATAAGAGTGAGCATATGGAATTTGTCTTACTCTCTGTGACTTATTTCACTTAGCATAATGCCCTCAAGGCCCATTCATGTTGTTGCAAATGGCAAGATTTCCTTCCTTTTAATGGCTGAGTAATATTCTATTGTATACACAGACAACACACACACACACACACACACACACACACACCACATTTTCATTATCCATTCATTGATGGACACAGGTTGTTTCCATACCTTGGCTATGGTATATAATGCTGCAATGAACATGGAAGTGCATATATCTTTCTAAGTTAGAGTTTGTGTTTTCTACAGATAAATTCCCAGAAGTGAAATTCCTAAATCATATGCTAGTTTTATTCTTTTTTAATTTATTTCTTTTGAGAGAGAGAGAGAGAGAGAGAATGAGCTGGGGAGGGCCAGAGACAGAAGAGAGAGAATCCCAAGCAGGCTTCGTGCTGTCAGCACAGAGCCCAATGTGGGGCTCAAACTCATGAACCGTGAGATCATGACCTGAGCTGAAGTCAGACACTCAACTGACTGAGCCACCCAGGCACCCCATCGTCTGTGTTTTTTATAGTAACTATACCAATGTAAATATTTCTGCCAAGAGTACACAAATGTTCCTTTTCTCCACATCATTCTAATAACCATTCTAACAGGCATGAGGTGCTATCTCATTTTGTTTTGATTTGAATTTCCCTGATGATGAGTGATGTTGAGTACCTTTTCATATATCTGTTGCTGCCCCCCTAAGTTTTTGTTCTAACTCTTCTCTCCTTTTCTTCCCTGCCTCAGAGAGTTATTACTAAGACTAATCCTCTACGTACATTCCTTTTGCTGTTCCCTCCCCCCTCCCAGGGTATTGGTCTCCACTGTATGGTTCAGGCTTTCTAGGAGGTACCAATGAACATTCTTTTGGGGAGCAGGGAAAACGCTAGAACTATTAATTACATTTATTTTATCTCCTCTTCAGTTGTTTTTGTTTTATAATTATATTCTATAATGTATAATGTATAATTACATAGCACAGTTACAATTTACCAATAAACATATGTGTAAATGGTTTATTAAATGAACAGAACTCATCGGGGTGTGCCCCAGATTGAATGATTTGCATGCAGGAAGTTTCTTGGGGAATGTTCTCAGGATCAACATCTGTGGAGGTTGAAGGAGACAGGATTTCACCATGGGTCTCAATTGGGGCAGATTTAATACCCCGAGATATATTTAGCATCATGGGGAAATATATTGGCACCTAGTGGGTAGAAGCCAAGGATACTGTTAAAAACCCTCTAATGCACAAAGTCGCCCATCTGACAAAGAATTGTCCCCCTCAAAATGTCAATCTTGCTGAATTTGAGAAACACTGGGGCAGAAGGAGAAGCCGGGTGGCAGTCACAGCCGAGGCCTCATTTTATTCAGTGGGGAGCTCTGGAGTTGCGTCCTTTGGTGTCCAGCATGGACCAGTCATTGGATACAGGCTGCCTTCAGAAATGGCCTGTTTTGAAAGTCTACAGTATGCACTCTTTTGTGCACAGCTTCTTTTGCTCAACATTATATTTATGACATTCAAGTTATTGTTGCATACAGCTATAGCTACTTCCCTTTTATTGCCATATACTATTTCGCTGCATGAATATATCACATATTCTACCACTGTACCATAGGTGAACATTTGAGATGTTTCTAATTTTTTTCCTATTCTGGTATACATCTGGAACATTCTGGTATACATCTCTAGCTACACATGAGCATGTATTTATATTGGGTATATATCTAAAAGTGGAAGCACTGAGTCATTGGTTTTGCACATTTCCAACTTTAGTAGATAATGGCAAATAGTCTTCCAAAATGGTTTTGCCAATTTACAGTCTCACCGGCAGTCTGTGTGAGTGTTCCCATTGTTCCGTGTCCTTGTGAACACCTGGTGTTGTCAACCTTTTAAATGTTACCATTTTGATGAGTTTGTAGTGGTGCCACAATATGAAACTGAATGAATTTTCCCAGGGACTGATGAGGTCATCATGTGTTTATGGTCATTTGAATACCTTATTTAGTGAAAACCTGCTTAAGTCTGTTGCTCACTTTTCTATTTTGTTGCCTATTCTCTTCTTCTTGATCTATAAGTTCATCATAATCTAAATACAACCCCTTTATTAATTGTGCATTTTCCAAATATCTTCCCCTATTTTCATATTCTTAAAGTCTTTTGATGAAGTTTTTAATTGTAATCCAAATTTTTCATTTCTTCCTACTGGTTAGTGTTTTTTTTTCCCACTATATAGCCTAGATTACGAGCATGTTGTCCTCCAGAAATCTTATTGTTTAGTCTGTCATATTTAGATCTACAGTCTACTTGGAACTAATTTTATGTATGGTGGAAAGTAAAGAGTTAGAATTCCATTTTGTTTCCAAGTGGATGTCTAATTTACTCAGAATCATTTATTCAACATAATGAACTTTCCTACTGTTTTTATTACCTACTTTGTTGAATATTGAGTCCATACATGCAAGGGTCTTTTTCTTTTCTGTTTTGTTGGTATATTTGTCCATTTTTTTCCCCCTTAACTAGTGGAGCTTTATAATAAGTCTTGATATCCAGTAGAGCAAATCATCTAATCTTGTTTTTCTTTTTTTGTTAAGTTTTTTTATTTTAATTCCAGTAGAGTTAACATACAGTGTTATACTAGTTTTAGGTGTACAATATGCTGATTCAACAATCCTATACGTTACTCAGTGTACTGAGTGTACTTTTAATCCACATCCCCTATTTCATCCACCCCCCCCCCCACCTCCTCTCTGGTAACTATCAGTTTGTTCTCTATACTTAAGAGTCTGCTCCTTGGTTTCTCTCGTGCGCTCGCTCTTTCTCTCTCTCTCCTCTTCGATCATCTGTTTTGTTTCTTAAATTTCATATAGGTGAAATCATATGTTATTTGTCTCTCTGACTGACTGATTTCACTTAGCATTATACTCTCTAGTTCCATCCTTGTTGTTGCAAATGGAAAGATTGCATTTTTGTGGCTGAATAATATTACATTGTATTTTATACCACTTCTTCTTTATCAGTACATCTATTGATGGAAATTTGGGCTACTTCCATAGTTTGGCTATTGTAAATGATGCTGCAATAAACATAATAATGCATGTATCCTTTTGAATTAGTGTTTTTGTATTTTTTAGGTAAATGCCCAGTAGTGCAATTATTGGATCATAGGGTAGTTCTTTTTTTGACTTTTTGAGGACCCTCCAAACTGTTTGCCACAGTGGCTGCACCGGTTTGCATTCCCACCAACTGTGCACGAGCGTTTTTTTTTTCCTCCACATCTTCATCAACACTAGTTGTTTTTGTGTTTTTGATTTTAGCCATTCTGACAGGTGTGAGGTGATATCTCATTGCATTTCTGCAATGATGGTGATTTGAGCATCTTTTCATATGTCTATTGGCCATCTTGATGTCCTCTTTAGGAAAATATCTGTGTATGTCTTTTGCCCATTTAATTGGATTATTTTGGGGGGGGGGTGTTGAGTTGCATAAGTTCTTTATATATTTTGCATTCTAACCCTTTCTTGGATATGTCATTTGCAAATATCTTCCCCCATTCCATAGATTGCCTTTCAATTCCATAGACTACCTTGTTGATTGTTTCCTTTTCTGTGCAGAAACTTTTTATTTTGATGTAGTCTCAGTAGTTTATTTTTGCTTTTATTTCCCTTGACTCAGGAGACATACCTAGAAAAATGTTGCCATGACCAATGTTAGAGAACTTACTGCCTGTATTCTCTTCTAGGATTTTTATGGTTTCAAGTCTCACATCTAGGTCTTTAATACATTCTGAACTTATTTTCATATATGGTGTAAGGAAGTGGTCCAGTTTTATCTTCCTTAGCTATCCAGTATTCCCAACAGCATTTGTTGAAGATACTGTCTTTTTCCCATTGTATATTCATTCCTCCTTTGTGGAAGATTAATTGGCCATATATTTGTGGGTTTATTTCCAGTTTTTCTGTTCTGTTCCATTAATCTATGTGTCTATTTTTATGCCAGTACCATACTGTTTTTATTACTACAGCTTTGTAATATAACTTCAAGTCTGGAATTGTGATGCCTCAAGTTTTGTTTGTCTTTTTCAAGATTGTTTTGGCTATTTGGGGTCTTTTGTGGTTTTATACAAATTTTAGGATTATTTGTTCTAGTTTTTGGAAAGTGCTGTTCATATTTTTTTAATTATTAGTACGCAACACATGTATACTAGCAATCTTATAATTTTTTAAAAATTTTTATATATTTTCGAGAGAGAGACAGAGTGTGAGTAGGGGAGGGGCAGAGAGAGAGGGAGACACAGAATCCAAAGCAGGCTCCAGGCTCTGAGCTGTCAGCACAGAGGCTGATGCAGAGCTTGAACCCATGAACCATGAGATCATGACCTGCACCGAAGTCAGGCGATTAACCGACTGAGCCACCCAGGCACCCTGCTGTTGGTATTTTGATTAGGAGTGCATTACATGTGTAGATTGCTTTGGGTAGTATAGACATTCTAACAATATTTGTTCTTCTCACTCATGAGCATGGAATGTCTTTCCATTTCTTAGTGTTGTCTTTAACTTCTTTCATCAGTGTTTTATAGTTTTCAGAAGTAACACTGTCCTTATTTTTCCCCCCAAAATTAATTATAACTCTTCTAGAACTTCATATAAATGAAGTTACATACTATATACTCTTTTTACATAAGGTTTCTTTCTTTTAGCATAATTTTGAAATTTATACACATTATTGCTTATATCCGTAGTTTTTATTGCTGAGTAATATCCCATGAATATGATGCATTATGTTTATCCATTCTCCTCTTAATGGACACATGGGTTGTTTCCAGTTTTGCAATGTTATGAATAATGCTATTATGAACATTCTTACGCAAGTTTTTCTGTAGAACTATATTTTCATTTATTTTGGTAAATATTAGGAGTGGGATCGCTAGGTTATAGAGTAGGTGTGTGTTTATTTTATAAGAACTGCCAGGAAATTTTCCGTGGTTATACTATTTACATTCCCACCAGCAATGTATGAAGGTTCCAGTTGTTCCACATTCTCATCAACATTTGGTGTTGTCAGTTTTCTTAAAAAAATGTTTAACATTTATTTATTTTTGAGAGAGAGAGAGAGAGACAAAGCGCGAGTTGGGGAGGGGCAGGGAGAGAGGGAGACACAGAATCCCCAGCAGGGAGCTGTCAGCACAGAGCCCGACATGGGGCCCGAAGCCTCAAACCGTGAGATCATGACCTGAGCTGAAGTCAGATGCTCAACCAACTGAGCCACCCAGGCACCCCTGGTGTTGTCAGTTTTTAAAATTTTTGCTGTTCTGGTTGTCATATAAAGAAATCTCATTGTGGCTTTAATTCGAATTTCTCTGATGAATAATGATGCTGAGGTCATTTCCATGTATTTACTGACAATTTGTATATCTTGCTTTATGAATTGTCAATCCAAATGTTTTGTCTATTTTTTAAATTGGGTTGTATGTCTTCTTATTACTGAGATAATCTTTTTTATATACCCCAGATACCAGTTTTGCAGATTATCTTCTTTCAATGCATAGGTTGCCTGTTCATTTCTTAATAGTGTCTTTTGATAAGCAGAAGTTTTTGATGCAGTATAACTTAACAAGTTTATTTAATTGATAACACATTCTGTGGTCCGTCTGTATTCTCCTCTTTTTCTAAAAGCTTTATAATTTTAGCTTTTACATGTAGATTTATGATGTGCCTCAAATTAACATTTGTGTATGGCATGTAATAAGACATAAAGTTCAGTATGTTCTGTATGCATATCCACCTGTTCTAGCACCAGTTGGTGAAGAACTTTTCATTACTCAGTGGGATCTTTTAACATTTAATGTAATTATTGACATAGTTGGATTTGGGTCTGCCATTTTATTTTTGGCTCTCTGTATGTCCCATCTGTTTCCCTTTAGCTTATTTGAATAATCTGTTAGAATCCCATTTGAATTTACTTATTGACTTTTTAGCTATACCTCTTCACATTAATTTTTATTGATTGCTGTAGGACTTAAAGTAGATACCCTTAACATTTCACAGCATACTTAAAATATTGTACCACTTTGTTAGCAATTTTGTAGTTTATTCCATTCTTTCCTTTATGCTATAGTTTTTATATGGACTATATATTTTTTCCTAAGCCTGATAAGACAATGTTTTTAATTTTTGGTTAAGCAGTCATATCTATTTTAAAGAAATTAGGGGCACCTGGGTGGCTCAGTCGGTTGAGCGTTCGACTTCGGCTCAGGTCATGATCTCACAGTTCGTGGTTCAAGCCCCGCATTGGGCTCTGTGCTGACAGCTCAGAGCCTGGAGCTTGCTTCAAATTCTGTGTCTCCCTCTCGGCCCTTCCCCTGTTCATGCTCTGTCTCTGTCTCAGAAATAAATAAATACATTAAAAAAAATTTTTTTAAGAAATTAAAGGAAAAATTTTTTATATTTGCCCACATATTTACCTACGTGACCAATCAGCTATTTAGTTCTTTCAAGTTTTTCTTTCTAACTGTATCTTATAACGTCATTTTTCTCTTTATTCTATTGTCGTATTTGTCTCCATAGTACCGCATGACTAAATAATGCCTCTTAACTAATCACCTTTCCTTCAGACTCCCTGTTCTCAGATCTTCTCTCCAAGATATTGTAATGAGAAATACAGCAGCAATGAGGAGTCCCTGAGCAATTTGAGAAGAAAGTTAACATGTATAATCTAACTCAGTGAATTGCCTGTAAGTCAAGCCTATTTTCAACAATTTTATATTCTATGCATTGCCTTGTATTGGGCTTTGCACAAAGAAGACATTCAATGAATATTTATTAGATTGTTGGATGAACAAAGGGACTCCTTTTTCTTACATACAATGAAGGAGAACCTGTGTTGCTAACACAAAGTTACTGCTCTGAAAGCTGATAATAACAACTAGCAAGACACGCATTACATGGTATTGCTTCTCAGTGAAAATACACAAGCCACAAACAAATCTATTTCTTTGTGTGTAAAATAAAGGATGATTATAGACAGGCAAGAGAATCCTCTGGGAAAAGGGATGAAAATTTATGAATCATCCAGAAATCTGTCCAGCATATAGCATATGTCATATCATTCAATCCCAGGCAGTTTAATTTCAGAATGAAAAGACCTAAAAGTCCCTCTGCACTCAGGATATTAAATTCATGATCTAGTATTATTGCCACAAACATGGTGTCTGCTTATGAATGTCTCCAAGTCCCTGTTTTATTTTCTAAAAGATGCAAACTGAGATGCTAAATGATATTTTCCCTTCTTCTCCTTCTTTACTTTGTGTTTTCTTTTCGTGGAAGCAGGTACATTTTATGCTCATTCAGCTAAATAAACTGCTGAATTTGTGAGCTGAGAAGAGACTCCTCAAAATGGCAGACAGGAGGGGTCTCAGATTAACTCAACAGCTGGATTTCTACACCAAGACCTGCTAAGAAAAATGAGCTATGGGGAGCTAAAGAGAAAAGGAAGATAGTTTAATTAAAACTGGCTCAGGATGGAAACCTTAATGAATTGCAGTCCCAGAGCAGAGCAGAGCAGATCTTGAGACCCGAAAGTCCTAAGGGAACTGTCAATAATAAAGATGCAATTATCTGAACTGATTGCCCCCGAGACTCCACTTGTTTTCGATAGTGCCACGTGTTGTTTCTCAGGGCATAATGATTTGGCAGAGAAATAACCTGGAAGAGTGTGCCGAAAATAGCTGCTTCATAATTACATTGCTACTTTCTGTAAATCTGATAATGAGGTAATATCTGGTATGCAAAAATTAATCATGCATCCAGAGAGTTCTATATTAAATGTCACATGAGTGAAATTTCCACTCAGTAGATACAACCTAGTCACAAAAACCTCTGGGAAACTGCGTTCAAAAACCAATTATGGATAAAAGAAGCCAGATTTGCCTTCAGGTTTACAATGTCAATCTTATTAGAGCAGAGAGGAAAATTTCAATCTAGTGAAAGGACACGGTCTCATGCTGTCCCTGCAGTGTCCTGAATGGATCTGAGGGGTGTCAGGAGGCTGAGTGAATCCTTGGGAACTCTTGCAGAAGTCTGATGTGTTTATACTGTTGTTAAAGTCCCTGTTTGCTACGACTTCTGTAACAAATTGCCACAAACGAAGTAGTATAATAATAAAAGTTTATTATTTTATAATTCTTTAGGTCAGAAGTCTAAAATGTGTCCACAGGGCTGTCTTTCTGGAGGTGTTAGAGGAGAATCTATGTCTTGCCTTTTCCAGTCTTTAGAGGTTGTCTTCATTTCTTGACCGTGGTCTCTTCCTCCATCTTTAAAGCCAACACAAGCATCTTCTTTCCTCTCTGACCTCTGCTTCCATACACACATCTCTCTGACTCTATTCCTCCTACCTCCCTCATAAGAACTCTTCTGATCACGTTGGGCGCACCTTCATAATCCAATATAATCTCCCCATTTCACTATCCTTAACTTAATCACACCTGTACAATCTCTTTTACCAGGTAGATATCACATTTATAGGTTCTGGGGAGAGGATGTGGATATTTTGAGGGGCCATTATTCACCCTTCTACATCTCCCAAAAGGTCAGAAAGACTTGTAAGTAGAAATTAGCAACCTTTAGGTACCAAGGTATAGACTGATAGTATTTTATACTTTCCTGATATTGTGATAACTACATCCGTTGATTGTGTCAGCTGTGAATGCCAGGAGACTACTACAGAGAAGCTTAAATTATGTAAGGAGGTTATTATCAGTCCTACAATAGAAAGTCCAAACAGAGGCAAGTCCATGGTTTCTCATGTTCTCTTCTTTTCCTGCTCTGCCATCCTTAGGGGTGACTGAGGCACCTTATGTGTCCTACCAGGTTTCCAGGCAGGAAAAAGCAAAGCAGAAGGGTCAGTGCTAATAGACTCCCACTTACATCTTTCCCCATCCTTATCAACCAGTGATTGGATAAGACTGACTCTTGTATTTTCAAAAATGTGTCCCTTGCTCACCCAACTTACCACAAGAGTCTCCCAATAATAACTAAAATCAACCACAGTGTGTTTACATGTGACCCAAATAGCAAATATTTTAAAATAAAATTATTTAAATGAACCCAAATGAAAGATATGGTTGTAGTTTGCTTCTAAGCAAATCAGCTGATTTTTAAATTTTTTAAGTGACTGAATCAACAGGTTATCTCATCACTTTGTAAGTCAGCCTCTTGTAAGCACACACCACTTTTCTAGATACTTCCCTTTCACGGTCAGGATGGCTGTAGATTCAGGGCAGCCATTCTGTCCAACATATCTATGGCTCCTGTCCCCAGTTGATAAGTTGGGTTAAAAATCCCAGTATCCTTTCTGGACCCCACTTGTTGACCACAGTTGATTCACCTAAGACTGGACAACAACTGATAAAAACTGACTAGTCTTTTGCCTCAGAATTTTAAAATTGGAACTGAGAGAGAGAAGATTACTCTCTCCCTGTATGATTGAATTATAACACATAAATCAAGGAGCTATTGATCTCCACATTTCAGGTGTTGACTGGGGAGCAGAGGAAGCTAGTCCTCAGAGAAAAACTGTGGAGTAGAAGCAGAAAGGAGCACAGACAAAGCCCTGGTTCTAGATCATTCTGGGAGCCCAGCCATATTCCCATACTGGGTTTGGCTGCTGACTTTTAGTTATGAGAATGCTGGGGTTAGTTCAATGTAGCATTCTATTTTTTACAACCCAGATACAACTGTATATAATGTAGGATTATTACTGATCCATAAAAACTATGTCTGTAAAAGAACTACTGATGTTATAACAAAAGAAATCACTTTCATTAATTCAAAGGCAGAATTATGACTGCTGGGCTATAATTAATCAAACTAGTCTTATTTTTCACCTATTCTTACTACATCACACAGTATATAACATGATAAAGCATTTGAGATAACAATAATAAAATTCAGGACATATACATAAAATCTGGAAGAGTTACATACATCTAAAAGAAAATTTGAAGTATTTTTATAGAAATGAAATAAGTGTTTATTTCAGACTTTACTTCAAACCTCTGGCATAGACTAGAGAGGACTTCAGTGTAATATAAAAATATTTATTATCATTAAAAGGCTTGGTTTGGGATTTGCTAACCTTGGAAATTAAGAAAGTGCCATATTTGTATTAGTCACAGAAAGCCATCTCTTAATATTTAAGATGAAAACAACTTTATCAATCGCTTACTTCGAGATTCTGAAATCTGACAGTTCAGAAGCCAATTATGTTTCGTTTAAAATATAGCTATAGCATAAAGCACCAAAATGTGGATCTGCAGTGGTGAGAGACTGTACTGGATTGCATATTACATTGCTAATTCATAACATTTCTTGCTAAAAATGCAAACAAAGCCATCTCAAACATCTTGTTAATGAGCCTTATTCCACCTCCTCTGGGAACGCAGACAGGGTTTTGCTTCCAGCCCTTCTGGAGGCAAATAAGGAAATGGAACTGACTGGGCTATAAATCCAGATGAAACTCTCATATGAAGAGATTCTCATTTGTGCCATCTGCTCAGGCTGAACTGGAGATGAAATTATAAGGTGTCATTGGCACAATCCCTGGAGGATTGTCACCAAATGATCTTCCTCCAAATTTGCCTTCAACTAATCACAAGCTGCTTTCATTCCTTCTGCTGTGTTCATCATCATGTCACCGGCCTTAGATTTTCCCATCCCCGACACAGCTGACCAGTCCTTTTCTTGAAATGTGCTTCTCTGACATGCAGCTTTCTGAACATACTTTCAGACTCTTGTCTGTCTTCTCAATATGCCTATTTTCCTTCCCCTAGGTGCTAAATGTGGGTATTTTGGAATATTTTATCCTTAACTACCTCTTCATTAATCCCTATACTTTGACCTGGAGTTTCCACTGACATATTTGTGCAAATTCCCAAATCTTCCCTTGAGTTTTATTTCTATTCCTCCATTAGCCAACTGGATACGGCCAACTACACTGGCCCTTCAGCAAATCGAAAACTTGCCACATCTTCGAACCCCCAAATATTTACCCTCCTGACTTTCCTAGCGCTATTTTCTTAAATTTTTAGACCTTTTATTTATTTTTGAGAGACAGAGACAGAGCATGAATGGGGGAGGAACAGAGAGAGAGGGAGACACAGAATCCAAAGCAGGCTCTGGTGTCTGAACTGTCAGCACAGAGCCCGATGCGGGGCTTCAACCCACGAACTGTGAGATCATGACCTGAGCCAAAGTCTGACGCTTAACCGACTGAACCACCCAGGCGCCCCTTTCAGTGCTATTAATGGTACGGTTAATTTCCAGTCTCCCAGCCTTAAAAAAGGGAAGCAGGCTTTTTGTTTGTTTTTGTTATGGTTGGGGTTTTTTTTTGTTTTTGTTTTTGTTTTTTGTGTTTTTTTTTACCTTTACTTTTCCTTCCCATTTTAAAAGTTGACAAGTTCTGGCTAGCTATAACTTAGTAATTTTGTTCTTAGTAATTTTGTCCCCACTTGTTTCTTACTCTAGTTTTTACCGCCATCGTTTTGGCCCTCATTAGCTTTATGTTTAGACTATGGTGACTGTGAGGGGGCTGCTCACCGCCACCATAGAGGCGGCAGGTGAGCCTTGGCCCCCAGTTCAGTCACTGCAGATGCACCGAGGCTTTCCATGTCCAAGAAAGAAATCTCAGGAGCCTCCAAACTTGATAAAACCCGTGTTCACTTTATCATAACACCTGAGAGGACAGGCTCTATGGAAAAACAACAGAGAAGACTTCTTGGTATTCTGCAAGATAGAGGTTCTGCTGTCTTCTTGTAATTTGGCCATATTAGAATAAATGTTTTTCAATGTAGAAGGGAGCTACTAATGAAATGAAGATACCAGTTACCCAGTAGCCTTCAGAGATGTTTCATTAACATCCTTCTGGGCTGTTACTCTTAGCTTTCTCGTCTACCTATGTTTTCTACTAACACTGTGGTTTTTTTTAAATTAATGTTTATTTATTTTTGAGAGAGTGAGACAGAGCATGAGCAGGGAAGGGGCAAAGAGAGAGGGAGACACAGAATCCGAAGCAGACTCCAGGCTCTGAGCTGTCAGCACAGACCCCAATACAGGGCTCAAACTCACGGACCACAAGATCATGACCTGCGCTGAAGTCAGGCGCTTAACTGACTAAGCCACCTGGGTGCCCCTCTCCTAACACTTATCAGAGCGCTTGGGTGGATGAACAATGATGGTTTATAAGATAAGCAGCCCAGAGTAAGGAGATGTCCATACTTTCTCCTGCCCCTCTGCTTTGTACTGTCTGTGGAGTAAGAGGAGCTTGTCAGATGGCTCTTAACCTACCGAATAAAATAAGCAGTGGCACATGTTATGGACAGAAACAGTCAATTTGGGAATATATTCCTGGGTTATCAGTGTGGAACACACCTTTCTGAAATCAAACAGAGCCGACCAATTTCTGGTATTAACTTTGTTTACAGACTTAATCCTGTAGCTTTCTGTCTGGTAAACCTGTTTCTGTATCTTTTGACTAATTCCGTGGCTTGTCTGGTGAGAGGAATTACTGAATTAGCTTATGCTCTTTTTAATTAGGAAAAAGGCACTTTACTAAGGATATGCTAATTATTTATATACACTAATATGTGTGATATAAATAGAAGCTCCATTAACTCAGAAACTTGACTATTTCTTTTATGCCAAAGTAAAATTTCTTGTTTTAAAAAATTCTATGAGAGGCACAGTTCCCCTATTCAGATGAATCTCCTAATAATTTTAATATTCTTGAAAAGTATACTGATTAGCAGTATAAAACTTAGATTTAAAATCCTAATCATAAGAATTACTTTTTTTTTGTAAAATACCTTTTACCATATTTGATTGCCTCTGTAATGTAGATGCATCTTATAATCAATAGCAAATGAAATTGCCCAGCCACCAGGGAGAAGGTAAGTTGATAAGTAGTTTTCCATGACTAGATACATGTGTATGAGCTATCGATCAATCAAATGTCACCTTAATAAGCGATTTGCATTAGTAACATCACACTCTGGTGAATTTTAAATTAAACTCAAACCCTCAACTGTCAGTTAAAATTTCTTTTAAAATTGATTTTATTATTCAGTCTTGAAATGAATATTACTTTATATCTGGAAGATCATCTGCTTTGCCCCAAGTGATAAGTTGAAAGGCAGTAAAAGTGCCAAATTAGGGGAAAGAGAGAATTTTCTAAGATAGCAAAGATTGGTCTAGCCAATGCAAGCATCATGAATGTCTAGCACCACAGCATTAAACATTCATCTGTTGAAAGGTCCCAGCTGGCTTATAAAATAAGCTATTTAACTTCCACTGGTACATAATTTAATTCCTAGATGCAAAACTACAAATTTAGCTAAATTGAAAGTTCAAATGAATCCCCAGTACTATTTAGGATGTGTCAAGATCGTGATCAAGATTCTGAAAAGCAGTGTGTCCTTGTAATGGCATATATGGCTCCTCAAGGCCAAGAGTGATTTAGAAAAATCTTTATATTCCCAATGTGAAGAAGAGTTAGGTCACTCTTTCTCAGTGTATGTTGATGGACTACTTGTATCAGGATTCAATGAGATGCTTGTGTAGAATTGATGGCATCCCTGGGGTCTACTGCTCATCCTTGAAGTTGTAACATAAAAGGAGGGCCAGAAATATGCATTTTTAACAAGCCTTTCACAATGACTCTGATGTATTTTAACATTTGAAGACTATTTTTAGATTCGTAGTTTGAGTGCAGTCCTAAGAAACAAGGTAGAATGCAAATATATGTGCCATTTATGGTTAATGAAGCTAAAAAGAAGATTGTGAACATTTAATATAATATTTTTCAAGCAAAAAGAGAGTTAAGGTGAATCCTACAGTCAATGATATTTTACAATGAAAGAGCTGTGATACTTTAACAACAGCGAGCTTACAAGTCATATATAAAAAGGATGCATTTGAATTGCTTTATGAATATTCTTAATAGAACTATAAAGGCATTTTAAAAAGGAAGTATATGGGCATGATCCATATGCACAAGCTAAGCTAAGTCATTCTTGTCTCTGAAGCATAAGTCCTGAAATGTAGTCTACAGTTAGGTCTGGAAAAATTTAGTTAATTTGTTCAAGGAAGTGATCCAAGTCACCGCAGTTGGGGCAAAACATTTGAATACTGTTTAGAAAAAAAGCTTCATGGTGAAGGTAAGAGTAGCATAGATATAAATCACTAAGTCAAGTGCCTGATAGATGCTCTCAACCAGGATGAGTTTACCTCCCAAGAGACGTTTTTGGTTGTGACACTGGGGTGGAGGAGAGATACCGGCAGCCGGAAATGCTGCTAAACTCTTTCAATGCACAAGACCCCACAGCAAAGAACTACCCAGCCCACTAGAACGCTAGAACAACGTCTTTCAATCTTAGCCCCACTGACATTGTTCGAAACTTGTAGATTTTCGTATTCTTGCTATATGTAGATTAATGGCAGAGCAGACTAGATATGACTTATTTATTTAGTTCTAAAGTTCTAAAAGCAGAGTTTTAAAAACTAAAGAGAAATGTAATCTTACTACCTACAATTTCTCTTTTATAAACATCCAGGCACTTTTGAAAGAAGCGGTAGTGTACAGAAAACCTGGGATAGGACACAAGTCCCCCTTTCTCACAAAACACATTTTAACTTAATTTAATGTAGCAGAATATCATCATGAGAAATACAAAAAGTGTTTCCTGAGCCCATCCTCGGTATCATGCACTGTATCAGTCCCTGGAGAATTAATTGTGAACAAGGTATGTACAGTCTTTACCCTTAGGGAGGCTACAATTTTACAGGGTAACCAAATTAAAAAAAAAAACAAAACTTTATCAAACATATATGATAAGTAGGATAACCGATCTCTCCAGAGTTCTACGGGAACATTTCATTTTGAGTAGTGCTCACCCCAGGCTGGGATGGAGGGCCAGTAATGGGCAGTAAAGCCTTAGCTGACATCTGCAGGTGAGTTAGCTGAGCAAAGAAGGGAGTGCTGGGATGGGGGATGGAGCGAGCATGAGGCAAGGGAAGCAGCAAGTATGTGAAGGAGTCCAACAAAAACGTCAGGACAGAGCAACAGGCAATGACCATACTACACAGGACCAGCATCCATTGGTGGGTTTGCGCCACTGGTGTCAGAAGCAGCCTGTTTCCTGTGATGTCTCTCACAATCATTCCAACATGTGTGTTACTAAACTCTTTCCACCAACACACAACTTAAGCAACATCTCTTCCAGGAAGAGGAAGCCTTTCCTGATCTTCCACATGAAAGAAACTTCTCTCTCCTTCGTATTCCTCTTGTCCATCACTTTATTTACAGGCTGACTAGATGATTCTGCAGGTTTTGCATCACAACTTACCCAACGATACGTGGCAGTTCTGCTCATACAGATGGGTGTATGAGCACATCACATATTTCCTGCTAGTCTCTAAGCAACTCAACGATACAATTCTCATTGGCTTTGTCTGTGTATTTCCTTTTGTAACAAAAACATTTCACTGGATTAAGAATTCAATTGTCTGTATCAGTATGAATTTGGAATGTTAATGATCTACTAGTTCAGTGAGAAACGTTAAGAAAACCTATACATTTTTTTTTTTTTTTGGAAAATAGGAGAAAAGTTGCTAAAGGTGTGTCCTTAACAGTGTTCAGATATGGTGGGAGTGAGAAACTGACCCTGCCATTTGCCATGAAGCTCCATTCAGTCAGCCATTTTCTGTTCAAAACCTTAAAATTCACTTTATGTTGTCTCATGATGATTTCATGACTTCAAAAGATTCATAAGAACCCAATCTGTTGAAGTCACCAATGAGTTTATTATTTTTGATCATTTCTGAAGTGTTTTGTGCCTTGCCATTAAGAAGTTGTTCTAGTAATGAGTATTTAAGGCATGAAATTATCAGTATCGTTTACACTGAGAGATTCTGTATCACTGGAGTACCTCCGTGGTCTTTTCTTTCTCTTTCTTTCTTTCTTTCTTTCTTTCTTTTACAGCACAACAGTCGTTTGAACTGTACATCTGTTAACAAGAAGGCCAACTTGACTTCAGCTCTTAACTGCTTTCCTGATGGCTATATTGAAAAACTTCCCCATCTCACAACCATCTGGTGTCATTAACCTCTGAAATCTTTTAGGCAATCTGTGCTGAGGATTGTCTATGTCCTGAGGATTGTCTGTGTGTGTGAATGCATGTGTGTGTGTGTGTTAAAAGCCGTTTTCAGGGAAATCTTTTTCTTAAAATTACTTTTAGTTACCCAGAAAAGTTTAGTTTGTATCCCTCATCCTTATTCTATTAAGTTTCGATCAGTGTTAAGATTATGACTGTTTTGGAGGGTGTCTATACCATAGAATTCTACTTTTCTTCCATGGCTTTTTTACACACAGTTTGCTCCATTAATCAATCTTGGTGGATTTGAGAGGCTCCAGGAAACACATCCCTGGGTGATTTTTTTTGTGCTGGTAATTCCCTTTACTAGTTAATCTTTGAGGTTCCAGCTCTGCAGACAACCATTAGAACACAAATATAATCTAGAAGCAGTATCATGTTAAGCCCTGAGACCCTAAATTATTTCATTAATATGGCACATGGCTGGAGAAATAGGAAGCAGCACAATTTAGTGCCAATGGAAAGAAAGGAGAGGAAATAAGTGTTGCCCCATGCTCCCAATAAGAACCCCAGACAAATAATTAAAATATGTAGAAAAACATATATATGATATTGGAATCTTGACAATAGTCTACACTATATATTACAATTTGCAACTTAAAATTTATCAATTAAATTTTGTTTTTCCCAAGCAGGTAAATGGACAGTTTTTTTTTTTTTTAAGTGTATTCTATTGCTCTTTTGTGTGAAAAATGGATTTGAGATGGGAAGGCTAGAAACAGGGAGACCCATTTCAGTCATTATCGAAAAGCCTATTTGGATGGGCTGAGTGAGGGGTGCCGGTACCTTGAACTAGAAAGGTACCAGAGAAAGAAGAAAGAAGTAGATAAATTTAAAATATATTTTGAAGGCAGGTCTGGTAGGATGTGATCATCAAGGACAGGAGGAAAAGAGAGGAATCAAAATGACTCTTAGGTTTTGGTTTATGAAATGGGGCAGGGATGGAGAGCACTGGGGATGATGAACAGATATTAAGGGGTGTCCAGAGTTCTCCAGATGAGGGGGAGCCATTTAAGTTTTTTTGATATGGTTTTTGAGCAGAAACATGGCATGAGTAGAGTTACACTTCAGGGAGACTTTAGATATCTTTAACATTGTATGTAAGGAATCAGGGATGTGGGCTCTTGCTCTCAGTTCTAACATTAGCTATCCATGTGACAATAAAAGGCACTTAGACTCTCTTTGGATTATTGTCATTTAGAATTGTTTATTAAAGCTTCCCGTACACCAACTAAGCCAGGAGCTGTGAAAACCAAGATGGATAAGACACCTTTGTTAGTGGAGGAGCTTGCCCTATACCTGGAGTCCTAGCAAGAGCACATCTAATTCTAACATTGAGTTTTAATTTTCACCATGTGTTTCTGGTACAAGACCAAAGAGCCATGGGAATTCCAAAACTGGGACGATTATGTCTGCCTCGGGTGAATGCAGTGGGGTGGGGAAATTGTTTGGTGAAGTTCTTAGGCTTTCAGGGATTGATAGAAGAAGAAGGATTTGGTCATTGTTACAAAGTCACCCCGAAGTCCCTCTGCATACTGATTAGATGTGGTCTGTATGCGCCCCACCATTTCTGTATACATTTTGTATTTTCCCCGTCTTCTTCTTCACAGTGACAGCTAGCTTTTTGGTTGTTTGGGGTTTTTGTTTGTTTATTTTGTTTTGTTGGACCTTTGGCTATTATTCGGGGGAAATATTATTAAGCAATAATCAACAGATGACACACTCATGCATAGGGATGTTGAGCCACTTTGTGGGCAGAGGAGATATTCCGAATAAGGCCATCGGGCACGATGAGAAACTGAGAGCATCAGATGTGGAAAGTGCTTCCAGTAAAGCCAACTTCATTTCTTTCTGTGACTCATGAGTTTGCATTTTTAAAGGCCTGAGGCTTTCCCATCAAAAATTCTAAGGTTTTCAACTCTAGTCCAAGCTCTAGCACTGCGAAGAAGGGGCACTTAGGAAAGTTTACCCTTTGTTCCTTCAGCTTGGCCAATCCTGTTTATGGTTGCTGCTGCTGTTGTTGAACCACGCCACTAAAGCTAAGACAACTTGATGGGAAGCAAACACTGGGGATGGGTGGGGCAAGGCAATCCATCTTTGGCTTTTCCTGTAGTGAGAACAGCTGTTGGGCAGTTTACTTCTCAATCCTTCAAATTTTTGCCCCATTTGATGGCACCAGATTCCTTGGGGCATGATCCAAAGCTGCCAGATGTCAATTCCCCTTTGAGTGGATGAGAAGGAGCAAGGAAGAAGTCTGCAGGGAGCATATTTTAGGTAAAGGAGCTGCCATAAGCAAAGAAAGAAGTGCCTGTGGCCATGTTCCATATTGCCCAACAGAAGATGGTGTTCTTTTTTTTTTTTTTTAATTTTTTAAATGTTTACTTATTTTTGAGAGACAGAGCATGAGTGGTGGAAAAGCAGAGAGGGAGAGGGAGACATAGAATCAGAAGCTGGCTCCTGGCTCCAAGCTGTCAGCACAGAGCCCAATGCGGGACTTGAACTCATGAACGGTGAGATCATGACCTGAGCTGAAGTCATACGCTTAACCACTGAGCCACCCAGGTGCCCCAGAAGATGGTGTTCTTAATTGAACTGTTCCTACCTTATCTAGATAGAAAGCTGCACATTATTATTTATTATCCAGCTCCATTTTCCATTTATTGTATTCACCTTTTCCCCTTCCAGAAAACCTTGATTTTCCACTTAAATAGGAATTGGAGATAGGTGACATATGAGCGCTCACCTGCAGACAAGAACGTAGGAAATAGGAACTGTACCTCTGTGTCGTCATGTCCTTGTTTTTATAGGTGATCCTATTGTCTTTTACCTTTTTATCTCCGTTTCTCAGGTTAGCACACTGAAAAAAGTGTAACTTGTTTTTCCTTCCTTACCACTCTCCCCCCACAAAAGGCATATCTTTAAAACTCTTAAAATATTTACAATCCTAAGGAGTCCTTGTTCAATGGGGAAAACTTAGAAATACAGATAAACACCAGTGATGCAACACTATTGAACTCATGGATGAGTGTGTTTGGATGTGGTATGCAGTGATAACTGATCTGTGTTGGATAGGAATTATGTTTTCCTTGTGTGCTGCAATAAACATGAACTGTAGTGTAAATATGTTAAAGATTCCGTGAGACTGCACAATAATTTTTCAGTTAGTAAAATAAAAAACAAAGCACTTTTTTAAAAAAATGTTTATCTTGGGGGGCGCCTGGGTAGCTCATTCGGTTAATCGTCTCATTTCAGCTGAGCTCATGATCTCGCCGTTCCCAAGTTTGAGCCCCACATCAGACACTGTGCTGACAGCTTGGAGCCAGGAGCTTGCTTTGGATTCTGTGTCTCCCTCTCTCTCTGCCCCTCCCCTGCTCATGCTCTGTCTCATTCTCTCTCTCTCTCTCAAAAATAAATAAACATTTTAAAAAATTTAATGCTTTTTTTTTTTTTTTTTTTGAGAGAGAGTGTGTGTGAGTGGGGCAGAGGAAAGAGAGAGGGGGACAGAGGATCCCAAGCAGGCTCTGTGCTGACGACAGCAAGCCCGACGCGGGGCTCAAACTCACGAACCCATGAGATTATGACCTGAGCCAAAGTCAGATGCTCAACTGACTGAGCCACCCAGTTGCCCCAAAACACCTTTTTTTAAAAAAAGAAAATGTAGACAGACAGATATAAATAGAATCACTTAGAATTTCACTTCTCAAAATAACTACTATGCATATATTGTAAATAAATTTCCTGTCCTTTCCAACATGTACATACACATAGAAGCATTAAATTATACATGCTTACCTATAAACTGCTTTCCCATCTTAGCAATCTATCAGTTACTGTTTTTAAGTGTGATTATAAAATCATAAGACAAATATGTAAGTGTGCATTTTAAGCTGTTGTCAAAAATTTCCCAAATAATTTCCTGGAGTGTCTTGTGTAAATTCTAAGAATAATCTCGTTGGCCATTTTTTCTTTCTCCAAAGCACCAAGTTCTTTTCTCCTTGATTGCTTTCTCTCACTGCTATTAAGAGCACAAGTGTAGCTGTGTTCTCCTCCCCTCCCCTTTCCCAGTGACAGCATCTTTGCTGTTGCTGGCGGCATCTAATATCCGCAAGAAAATTCTTGAGGCTTAATGCCTGAGATACACATATCTGCACTAAGAGGGCCATGTGCTACCTTTATGGATGTAATTAAAACTAAAGAAGATACTGATTTTTGTTCTCAATAAACTTGATATTTTGTTCTTTATTCTATTTATCAAAACCCCCTTTTCCCCTGGTACTCGTGTATTCTTTTGTTCATGCATTTAACAAGTGCATAAACTAGGTGGTAGGGAGCTGGTGGAAAACAAAACAGGCATTATCCCTGGGCTCAGAGAGCCCCTGGTCAAGTATAAGAAACAGGCATTCAGCTGGTAAACACACCAACACATACATAATTTTACTAGAAAGACTGCTGATGCTGTGGGGAAAATTAACAGAGGGAGCACGGTATGTGTTGTAGACCCAAGGAGGCTGCTCTCAGAAAGTGAATCCAAGGCTACTAGAACATGATAACCTGAATCTCCAGCACCTTCTGGTCTCAGAATCATTGCACCCTTGTGCTCTGGCCCATTTTCCCAGACGTCACCTCCCAGACCCAGCCTCTCTTCTTAGCTCTTCCTCCAAGACTCTTCTGTCCTTTGATAAAAAGATTCCGCTGGACTGTCTCCCAGATCTCTAAATTTCTAGAATGCTGCAATAAACTCAGTTTATAAATACAGTTTCAAATATATCCATTTTCATACCTTCCTGTACAATGATGCTTAGAGATGACTTCTTAATTAAAAAGAGCTAATTATGCAATCCAGATGATTTTTATCTGCATTTTTATTATTTATTTATTTAATTAATTATTATTTTATTGATGCGCTGATATTACTCAGTGGTAATCTGCAGTATGAGAATCATGTAGTGGCTTTCACAACTGTAGAAGGAAAGAGAAGTTTTGTTATTTTTCTTCAAACAGGTTTGCTTTTGTCCTTTGAATAATAGGGGGTTTTCAACTTGCAAGATAGAGGAAGACCAGAGAGGTGGAGGGAAGGAGAGGGGGGATGGAGAGGGAAAGGGATTGAGAGACAGAGAGATAACTAAATGGTTGTAGTATTTTAAGTACCAAGGTTCTTAATGCCCCTCAGCTCTTTCTGGCTTAATGACCTAATATGAATGAGATACAGTTATGCTCCGGGACCTCTAATTTGTAGAGCTAGGCAAATGTCTCTGGTTCCATCTTTTTTGAACAATTTCATTTCTTTATCGTGACATTTCTCTGTGCTCTCCATCTGTATGCACAGACTGGGTGATGGGGGCTGATGGGGGCTGATAATAGGTAATGGGTTGTTTCATAATAGAAGTCTATTATAACCTTGGCCTCATAAAGTCTTTCCCACATATAGGAGCCATTTATGGAAATATATGTAGAAATTATAGATCTGCTGTGTCGTGGAACTACAGCTGGAAGCATCGCATTTTAAAACAGCTTGTGGGCTTCTGAGCATGACTTTTATGTGGAAATGAAAAGATACACGTACACAGTTCGGTGAGCTGTCAGTGGAAATGTTGTGAATTAAAGCAGAGCTCAAGAGGGTCATAAAAATTAGAGGTCATTTCTCTGCTCATTACTAAATCTGGGATTGTTTTTTACCTTGGCACTTTACAATCTTAAATCGTCGACTTATCCACCAAAAAAAAAAAGTCTTATAAAAAATATTTTGTCTCCAACTGCCTAGGTTACAATTCCCCATTTTTCAAGAGACATTCCTTATAGTTTAAGTTGCCTGAAAAGTCATCTTATTGTATCACTGAATTCTGCTGTGCTGTTGAATTTTTCATATGCTTTTCCATACTTGATCCTGCAGTGATCAGTGAAGTGAGAAGTTGAGGAACAGGGGCAGGAAAGGCAGATGTATATGCATATGCTGACCTTGAAGCAGCCCCTCTGTTCCAGATGCTGTCAGGTGGAGGTGGTATCAGGGTTTACAGCCCTCTGCCTGGCAAAACACTGGAAATCCTCTTGCTTTAAAAACACTCCCTACAGGTGCCTGGATGACTCAGTCTGTTAAGCGCTGACTTTGGCTCAGGTCATGATTCCCGTTGGTGAGTTTGAGCCCCATGTCAGGCTCTGTGCTGACAGCTCAGAGCCCGCTTCAGATTCTGTGTTTCCCTCTCTCTTTGCCCCTCCCCCACTCATGCTCTGTCTCTCTCTGTCTCTCAAAAAATAAATAAGTGTTAAAAAATTAAAAACACACACACACACTCTCATACTGGGTGCCTGGGTTCAGTTGGTTAAGCATCCAACTCTTGATTTCTACTCAGGTCATGATTTCACCGTTCGTGGGATCGAGCCCTCTGTTGGGCATCTGTGCTCATTATGTGCAGCCTGCTTGGGATTCTCTCTCTCCCTCTCTCTCTGCCCCTCCCCTGCTTGTGCATGTGCTTTCTCTCTCTCAAAATAAATAAATGAACTTAAAAAATATTTTTTAAAATTTAAGAAATAATAAAAAAAAAAGAACACTCCCGTATCCTTGCTCATATCTCATTCTTCTTCTTACTCAAAAAGTATAACTGCCTATATTTAAGGCAGCAATTCTGCAGACTGTCAGTTTTTCAGCAATGAAAGAGATGATAGTGGGATTTGTTGTGGTGATGTCACTATCCCAGGATATGTAAAGCTTGTTACAAGGACTGTCCACTGCTCAAGCAAACATTGGCCTTTCATAAAAAATATTCCTGATTGTTCAGTTAGGTGGTATTGTCAAAACCTGGCCCCTCTTTATGAAAGGCAGTATGCCTAAATGGATTTAAAATTTACCGATTTAGGGGCGCTGGGTGGCTCAGTGGGTTAAGCATCCAGCTTCTGCTCAGGTCATGATCTCGTGATTCACGAGCTGGGCTCCTGCATCTGGCTCTGTGCTGACAGCTCAGAGCCTGGAGCCTGCTTCCGATTCTGTGTCTCCCTCTCTCTGTGCCCCTCCCCCACTTGTGCTCTCTCTGTCTCTTTCTCTCAACCATAAATAAAAACATTAAAAACATTTATAAAATTTACCAATTTATTGATATATCATTGGAAATATAGTAGCTATCACATGTATTGATCACGTATTGTTTACCACACACTATGCTCAGTACCTTCTTTGTGATCTTAATTAATCCTTACAGTAACCTTTCGAGTAAGGAGGTTGTTATTATTCTTGTATCACAGATGGAGAAGCTGAGGTTTAAAAAGATGTAATAACAGGTTCAGTTTTATGTGGCTATAGACAGTGGTGGAGCCAGAATACAAACCCTTGCCTGTGACCTAATCATCAGCTTCAGCCTCATATCAAATGACAGATTTGAGGAAATCATTTAGTTGTCTCCAAGAGGAAGATATTTTTAAAGAATATTCTAGAATTTGCTTTCTAAAGCATCAAGGGCGAGTGTTCATGTGCATTCATTTTCTGCCCGATGTGCATACATTAAGAAGATAAGTACAGTGTGCAGTTCATGTCATGCCGGCTTTTTGACAAGCAAGGATTACAAGATTCTTAAACTGGCAAAATAAACTGGCTTGGGATGAGGAAGAATCCAGGTCACTTTGATAATACCTCAGTGCTTTTTAGCTATTTTTAAGTTAACATTTTTTTTCCTGATGTAATGATGTAAGTAGAACATACTCGATGGTCATAAGATCTAAAGAAAATCTCACAAGGCTCTCAGGAGAACTTTCTTTATTACTCCCGTTTTGTGTACTCAAGGATAGACATACTGAAATATGTCAGTACCGATTACAAAATACACAGGGAACATTTATTGAACACTTAATATGGGCCAGGCAATCAATTAATTCTCACAGGAACTCAATGAAGTAGATACCCTTATGATACAGAACATAAAGCTGAGAAACAGTTACCTAACTTTCCCAAAGTCATACAAATTTTTAGAGCCACAGTAAAAGTCGGGGAGCCATTTTTGGGTCCTGTGCCCCAGATCACTCTGTGGCTTGTCTTTTCTACGTGAAACATGTTGTATGTTGCTGTCATGTTTAAACATTATTTTCTGGAGTTGCTTTCCATGGTGACCGAAATTCATAACCTTAGCTTAAATTTCTTTCATTATACCATCAGTTTAGTAGCATTTTGGGTTTTTATTTATTTCCGCACAGAATGATCATGACGTTATGCTTTTTCATTCGTTTATTTACTCAGTTGATACATTCAGCACATCCTGCACGTACTACGTATAACCCACTTTGCAGGCATTAGGCAGGAGTTGCAAGGACTCTATTAGCGCATTCAAGAACCCATAACTTGAGGTGCCGGGGTGGCTCAGCTGGTTAAGTGTCCGACTTCAGCTCAGGTCATGATCTCACAGTTCGGGAGTTGGAGCCCCACATCAGGCTCTCTGCTGCCAGCACAGAGCCCACTTTGGATCCTCTGTCTCCCTCTCTCCCTCCGCCTCTCTCTCTCTCTCTCTCTCTCTCAAAAATAAATACACGTTAAAAAAAATTAGAACTCATAACTTAAGGGAGGATCAGTGTAACGGAGTAAAGCTAACACGGAGGTAACATAGCTAACTTGACTACAGTTCAGGGTAAGTCATTATTACTGTAAGAGAGTTGAGAATTAAACCCTGTAGGGATTGAAATAAGGGATTCATTTTTACAGTGATAGAGGTCAGCAAAGATTGGTGAAGGAAATAGAACTGAAATGGAATTAGGGCTGTCATAAAGGCTGAATATTTGCTACCAGAGATGTTACATTCAGAAGGGACCTTAGAGACATTGTACCTAATTCTCTCATCCTAAAGGAGAAAACACTGAGAGCTAGAAAGGTTAATTGATTTCCCAAGGTCACACTCTCCCATCTGTAATGCGTGCTCTAATTCCAAACCGGAATGCTTGCTTAGTGCTTTTTTTCAAATGGTTTTGCCATATCGTCCTGAATTCAGTATTGGATACCTTGCTCACGTCTTAGATACTCTCAAGAGGCAAGTAAAATAAAACAGACCTTTAGTAATCAGGAAAACGCCACTAAGGGAAAATAATGCTGACTAGACAGATCTGAGGTAGAGTCTGAGAAAGTTAGTGCCAAGTCAGCCAAGTCAGGTTGGAAGAGAAGAGAAGTAGCAGATGGAGTTTTATGCTGGTATTGACAGCAGGTGGGAAACAGGTAATAGCAAACAGATGGGCCCCCTAATGTGGAAAGACCACCAGCATCACATTTTCCACTGCTTTGTTCCCAAATAGTAACGGGATTCAATATAGTTCATTGCAAAAATCTTACTAAGCACAGACTCCTACAAAGGTATAATGGTTGGTATCCTAAAAGGATAGTATAAAAATAAGGCTGTTTCTGTGCTCACACTCTCTACTAAAGCTCAAGCAAGGTAGGAAATATAAAACAAGTACAGAAAGAGAGTAATATAATGTAAAAGAGGTCAAAAATGCTGTAAGAGAAATCCAAATAAAGCATTCGTGGAGAAGGTGGCACTCCAGATGAGTCTAGTCTGTGGGGGTCAAGGGGCCAGAAAGGCAAAAGGAAGTGCTCAAAATGAACAAAAACTCAGAGGCAGGTGAATGCTGGAGAGGATTTGCTTAAGTGCATATGGCACGGTACAGTTATAAACAGGTGAATGCATGTCATGGGAGCTATATAATAAGGCGGTGGAGGCCCTAACCCATCATTATGTGACTGGGAACAAGTCACTTAAACGTCTGTCAACTTCCATTGCTTCATTTCTGAAATACTCTGATTTCTGCAAGCCCTTCCAGGTTTAGGAGTTAGTAACATCTAACCTAACATTTTGTCAGATGTCTTAGACTACTATTTCCTGAATCATGGGACAGTGTGTGCTACCAGTGGAATGCAGGTTTTAGGTGGTGTATTTATGATATTTATGTTAATCATCATATAACCTTTGTAGGGTTTCCTTCTATTTAAAGCATGTGATCCTGATTTCCATTTTTGTGTAGTGCTAAAAGTTTTCCTTTGAAAATTTTGAAGGTTTGATTATGTGTAGAAACTAGTATTATAACGTATCCTCAGTTATTTGGAGAGAGGAGGGCCTGGGTGGCTCAGTCTGTCAAGTGTCCAACTCTTAGTTTTGGCTCAGGTCATGATCTCGCAGTTGGTGAGTTCAAGCCCCACGTCAGGCTCTGCGCTGCCAGTGTGGATTCTCTGTCTGTCTCTCTTACTGTCTCTCTCTCTCTTTCTCCCTATTTCTCTCTCTCTCAAAATAAATAAACTTTAATAAAATAAAATTTTTAAGTGAAAAATGTGTACCAAGTTATAGAGAAAATTTACGTATTTTCATTGATGTGTTACCTTTTAATTCACGTGAGTTTTGCAGTTTACAACAAAATATAGCTTTGGTTGTGTTGCTATAAAATTCATTCATGGACTCGTTTATTCATTGAATGAATACTTACAGAGTGCCAACTTGTGTGACCCACCCTAGATCCGGTGGTGATAATTTGGTAAACAAAACAAAAATATTTGCCCTTGTGAAGCTGACATTCCTGAGAGGTGAGGCTGACAATAACAATAAACATGATAAAGAAGTAAATTATGTAGGGTGTTATTAGAAGTTAAATGCTAGAGAAAAAGAATAGAGCAGGATAAAGGAAACCAGGAGAGCAACAGAGTATGTGTTAGATGAGGTAGGTGGTCAGGATCATTGGAAAGGTGACATTGTATCAAAAATTGTTAAAAGTGAGGGAATGAGCTCTGCAACTATTTAGGGAGAGGAATTAATTATGTTGTGCTTTACTTACCAGTGAGTAAAATTAATGTTCTAAGAAAGTGTATCCTAATGCTCCTGTATTTCTGCACCCTGGGCTTATGCACATCTGACCTCACCAACATCAGGGAACACAGAAACTCAATTATCTTTTGGAGACAGGAAAGGAGAAGATGGAGAATGTGTGTTTTATTTGGAACACGGTTTGAAAATGCTTGAGAGATATCCCATGAAGAAACCTAACAATTTGTTGGAAATGAAGGTCTGGAATTTAGAGGTGAATTTGGGTTTGAGGACATAGGTTTCGGAGTCATTTCTAAAACTATAAGATTTAACACTGTGACGTTGCGTAAAGACAAAAGGTAAACAAAATCCTAGGACCCCTTTCTGTGAGGGATTGGTAGTGGGAAAGGGGAGACAGAGAGCTAACATGTATGGAGTGCTCTTAAGAGTCAGACCCCAAAATAGCAAAATGGCAGTTTGCCTACATTACATACTGATTTCGAAGAAGGTAAGCATTGGATATGAAATAAACATATTTATCTTTCAAGGAGTTTTCCAAAAGAAGTGATAAAGCATAGTGCTGGTTAAATGTGTGGTCTTCAAATAAGAGACACCTGAGTTCAAATAGCCATAGCGTGGCTTTAGGCAACTTACTCCTCCTTTGGAGCAGGCCAGTCACATCCGCGTGAAGCCTCACTAGGAGGTTTCAGTGAGACAATGTAATCAAAGGTCCTGGCTGCACAGTAAGCCCTCAGTAAAGCTATTGCTTTAGTAAAATAAAGAATGCGGTGTCTTAAAATAAGTGAACAAATGTTATGGTTGTTATTAAAAATACAGGAAATTTGAGCGTTTGTGTAGGGAATTTATTAGCAACGGGAGGAGAAAATTCAGCTTAATAACAGTTTCCAGGATTAGACAGGTTTCCTTACTTTTGCAACTATTGCACAATTTGAATAAGATCAGTTACGTTTTGCTCTTTTAGTTCAGTGGTTCTTACTCTCTTTTAAAAAATGTTACAGGGAAATACAAATCAAAACCACACTGAGATACCACCTCACGCCAGTTAGAGTGGCTAAAATGAACAAATCAGGAGACTATAAGATGCTGGAGGGGATGTGGAAAAATGGGAACCCTCTTGCACTGTTGGTAGGAATGCAAATTGGTGCAGCCACTCTGGAAAACAGTGTGGCGTTTCCTCAAAAAATTAAAAATAGACCTACCCTATGACCCAGCAATAGCACTGCTAGGAATTTACCCAAGGGATACAGGAGTGCTGATGCACAGGGGCACTTGTACCCCAATGTTTATAGCAGCACTTTCAACAATAGCCAAATTATGGAAACAGCCTAAATGTCCATCAACTGATGAATGGATAAAGAAGTTGTGGTTTATGTATACAATGGAATACTACTTGGCAATGAGAAAAAATGAAATATGGCCCTTTGTAGCGACATGGATGGAACTGGAGAGTGTGATGCTAAGTGAAATAAGTCATACAGAGAAAGACAGATACCATATGTTTTCACTCTTACGTGGATCCTGAGAAACTTAACAGAAGACCATGGGGAAGGAGAAGGGGGAAAAAAAAGTTAGAAAGGGAGGGAGCCAAAGCATAAGAGACTGTCTTAAAAACTGAGAATAAACTGAGGGTTGAAGGGGGGGGGGAGGGAGGGGAAAGTGGGTGATGGGCATTGAGGAGGGCACCTGTTGGGATGAGCACTGGGTGTTGTACGGAAACCAATCTGACAATAAATTTCATATTAAAAAAATTAAATTAAATTAAATTAAAAAACTAAAAATAAAAATAAAAAATATTACAAACCCCTTTAATGTGGACAATGACTGTTCTCTGCAGAAAAATGCATTTCAACATACTAAATACATATATCCAAAGTGGAAATGAAGTAAAAGGACAACTTCAAAGCCATTTCAAAGCTTGCTAGAGCAGTGTCTTACAAGCTTGTCTTTGAGGGATATAACTGTGTCTGATTTACTGTTTACTATTGATTAGAGCTTAATTGCTAGAAAGTTACATTTTAACTTGTAAGAAATTGATAAGGCACAGATGATTTTTGTCCGGTTGAAGTGCAGATGGTTTCTCTCCAAAAGAACATGATCCCAAAGGTTATGCTCTGATTGTCATGTAGGACACCAACCAGCCTTTTAATCTAAATTATTAGTCACATTCTAGCATTCTTTCTTTTACTTACATCAATTTCTTGCATTTTCCTTTGAACAGTCTTTGCCACTTTGCTCTTTCCTTCATTAATAAAGTAGGTAAAGTTTTTATGCTCACTATGCACTTGTATGAGAGTTACATTTGTAGTTTTTGAAAAACTATACTTTGGGGCACCTGGGTGGCTTAGTCGGTTAAGCGTCCGACTCTTGATTTAGGCTCAGGTCATGATCTCACAGTTTGTGAGATCGAGCCCCACATCGGACTCTGCTCCAAGCACAGAGCCTGCTTGGAGCTCTCTCTCTCTCTGCCCCTCCCCAACTGCGTGTGCGTTCTCTCTCTCTCAAGATAAATAAACATTTAAAAAACTATATTTTGGCGTAGAATGTATCCGGGTTTAAGCAAGACCATATATATTTATTTTGTGTGTGTTTCTTAATTACAAATATTTAATTAATAAATATACAGATATAGAGTTAGTTATAGGGGTTTGACTTTATTGTACTGTGGGAGTTGGTTAGGAGGTCTAAGTGAGGACGCAAAGTTGTTCCTGCGTCTGATGCTGGCAGCTGACGTCCACAGGCAGTGGGGAAAAGAAGATGGGAAAAGCAGAGCAAGCTGGTTAAAGGAGAAGCTGATGCCTTCCATCATGGAGTTAAATATGCATCTGGTCCAGGAGTCAGGGAAGCTGATCCGGCAGGAGGATCTGGCAGGGGCCACGGCTGCTTCCCCGGGGCCATCAAAGTGAGCCTGCAGATAAGTAACAACATGCCTGATTTCCAACAGTGCTTGGTGTCCTGCATCCACCTTTCAAGCCATAAAAAAAATAAAATAAAATAAAATAATGTGGCTACGGCTCTATTTCTACATTGTCAATCTTGTGCAGGGTTTCTGGGGAGGACCATACTATCCTAGAAATCCACAGAGAAGGGGATTCTGGAAAACACAGTTCCAACTTCGCTGAGTTGAGACAATACAAATTCATCACATGCTATCATAAGATTTGGTGGGGTTGGGGGTTCACGGACCCCTGAAAGCCCATTGGTGGATAGGCTATGGGTTACGAACCCTGCGTTGTTACCAATCTCTTTCCTAATAATAGGAATGCTATCAATGACTCAATTAAGGAAACATGCCTTCCAAATTTAATCTTATCAGTGTCAATGAGTTATAACAGCTGGAAGAATCAATATGCTGTTTGCTGCCTTTCTAATTTTCTCTTTACCCCAGAGCAACCGGTAAGAAGCTTATCAGTTTTCTCTAGGTACTAAGGAGTCACCTTCTTGACCTTCTTGACAATACTTTTTTTTAGTGTAAGTTTTATTTTCCAATTTTTCAAGTGGATGCATCCATTATTAGAGATTCTGTATGCTACTGACTTTAGTCACAATTAAATTAAATTAATGAAATTTTTTCCTTTGACTCTAATATTTCAGATATTTTTAAACCATAGAATTGTGTGTTGAAGATCTCACCATTCATTTTGGAATTTTAAACTTCTTGAATGCTGGGAAGCCCTTCATTCCTACCCTGACTTCTTGGTTTTGAGTCAATAGGAAACATTTCAATTAGATTGTCTCTTGATCTTTTGACCAATCTTCAATTCCACAGAAAGGAGGCAGCCCCCGTCCATCTGCTCTCTGCCACAGTGGAAAGGCTTTCTATTATAGAGCTAGATAACAACAGCCAAGATATTGGGGATTTTTATGCAGTGCTGCTGTATTGCTATGGGAACTTGGACCACTCTCTTTTCTGAGAACTGTTTTCACAAGGAAATTGCTTTGTAGGATTTCACTGAACATTTTACTTTTCCTTTGTCGGGTGGGTCTGAAAATCATACATTTTACAGTGGACTATGACAACACAGTTTATATGTACATAAATAGAAACAAAAAGAAGTCTTTATCTTTTACCTATTTTCAAACTTTTACCTGAGATTTCTGCACTTCCTGATATTATTTTAGAAAACAACTTGCACGGGGGCCACAAATAGCAATTGATGGAAATATGACATCAGAGCAAAAAGTTATATTAGTGTTTTTAACCTATTTATTCAAAGACTATGTCCATTGAGAAAGTTCTTTATAGTAGATACACGGTTAGAAAGGAAACAAGAGTGGTTATGTTCTGGCCTTATGATCTATACAGAAAAGTCCTTTCATGTATCTTATCTGTAACATTATACATTACTAGTAATTTCTTAGTTATTATGTAAGATGACCTAATTTTGATTATTAGTCTTGTGAATTTATGCATAAGATAATGGCCAACACCTGCTGAATGAGAATGGAAGGAACAAATGAATGAACACATACCTTTATAATGCTGCATTTGTTTGTTGAGCAGCCCTCAAGTTTATTTTTTTAATTTTTTTTATTTATTTTTGAGAGAGAGAGAGAGCAAGTGGGGGAGGGGCAGAGAGAGGGAGACACAGAATCCGAAGCAGGCTCCAGGCTCTGAGCTGTCAGCACGGAGCCCGACACAGGGCTTGAACTCACTCACTGTGAGATCATGACCCGAGCTGAGGTAGGACGCTTAACCACCTGAGCCACCCAGGTGCCCCTCAGCCCTCAAATTCTAATATTAGTTAGCATATCTACTCCTAAAGCTCCTTCTCTAAACTGAGTCAGAGCCTTGTTTCTGCCCCTGTGCAGCACGCACTCCTGATGCTGAGAGATGCATGGCAAACACTCCCTGAGGCCAGTCTACAGCATTCCATGACTGACCTGGAGTCCAGAAGTTATCCTCTATCTTCAAGAGACTTCACCAACTATGGAAACCTGAAATCATATTCTTGTCACTGATGATTTCAAGCTCGCCTGAGGCCTGCTCTTCCTTGCCTCTCCCTGAAGAACTTTTATAAACCTCTATATTGAGCACCAACTAGGGCGCTTATCGTAAAAACCCATGAAATGTCTGCTAATCCAGTCTTCTGCTTTCCCATATCAGGAGAATTTACCACATTACACTCAAACCCACATGATTACTCTCAGTGTCAGTTTCTCCTTTAGCTCACTCTGAAATATCCTCATGCATGTTGATAATCTAAGACTTCTCTATACAAGAATATCTAGCAGATACAGACAAAATTAGCCCTACAAAAATTGGGAAGGAGGCAGCATTTGTCTTGTGTGCATTACCCTTCCTTCCTCTCATCTTTTACCACATCTTACTTTCAAGCTATAAGAACTCACTCCTTATCTACAATAGCCAAATTATGGAAAGAGCCCAAATGTGCACCAACAGGTGAATGGGTAAAGAAGATAGGGTACATATAACAATGGAATATTATTCAGCCATAAAAAAGAATGAAATCTTGCCATTTGCAACAATGTAGATGGAGCTAGAGGGTATTATGCTAAGTGAAATAAGTCAGAGAAAGACAAATACCATTTGGTCTCACTCACATGTGGCATTTAAGAAACAAAACAGATGAACATAAGAGAAAGAAAAGAGGCAAACCATAAAAGAGACTCTTTACTATAGAGAACAAACTGAGGGTTGCTGGAGGGGAGGTGGGCTGAGGGGTGGACTAGATGGGTGATGGGTATTAAGGAGGACACTTGTTGGGATGAGCTTGTTGGGTGTTGGGATGAGCTTGTTGGGATGACACTTGTTGGGTGTTTTATGTAAGTGATGAATTACTAAATTCTACCCCAGAAACTAACATTACACTCTATGTTAACTAACTAGGATTTAAATGAAAACTTGAAACATTAAAAGGACTCACTTTTTTTTTTTTTTTTTTTGAGAGAGAGAGCATGTGCGTAAGCAGGGGAGGGGCAGAGGGAGAAGGAGAGGGAGTATCTCAAGCAGAATCAATCTCAGGGCTTGGAAAGGGAGCTCAATTTGATCTCACAACAGTGAGATCATGACCTGAGCCAAAATCAAGAGTTGAATGATTAACTGAGCCACCAGGTGCCCCCAAAACTCACTCTTAATTAGATATTTGATTATCTTTTCAAAGTATATATCTGATAATGCACCCCCCTTCCTGAACTTTCAGTGGCTTCCCATTACTCTTAAGATAAAGGTCGAACTCTAACCTGATCTCCATGCCTCTGCATGCTCTTGGCCCAGCCTAGCTCTCCACGTCTCTCTTGTCCTCTGCCATCCACATGTACTACCTCCGAGTCTCTGCCATCCACTCACGTTGCCTTCCACACTCTGCCATCTGTCCGCACTGGCCATCTTTTAGTTCCTAGAAGGAATCATGCTTATCTCCGTCAGGAGGAGGAAGTCCTTTAAACATACTGCCCTTTTATTTTTTTTTTAATTGTGATAAAATATGCATAACCAGCAATTCAGTATTGTAACCATTTTAAAGTAGATAATTCTTTGGCATTTTAGTACATTTACAGTGCTGTGTAACCATCACCACTACTGAGTTCCAGAACATTCTCATCATCCCAAAAGGAGACCCTGTATCTACTAAACAGTCACTCTGCATTCTCCCCTATACACAGATCCTGGCAACTACTAATCTGATTTCTGTTTTTACGAATTTGCCTATGAGATAAATTTCATGTAAATGAAATCATACAGTATATGGCCTTGTGTATCTGACTTCCTTCACTCAGCATAATGTTTTTAAGTTTCATCCATGTTGTAGAATGTATCAGTAGCCTGTTCTGTTTTATAGCTGAATAATGTTCCATTTTATGGACACTGAACATACTGTTATTTTGCCCAGAATGATTTTCCATCTTTCCCATCACCTAGTTTTCTCCTGTTCAGCCTTTAGCAGTCAATTCAGTGATCACTTCCTCAGAAAACCTCCCCAAGACCTCAGCTTAGATGAAGTCATATGCATTTTAGGGCTAGTTTTCTCTTCTGCACAAGTCTTATGTCCCACTGCAATGAAAAACTCATTGAGGGGCTATTTGATTAATGTCTGTCTCCCCAGCTAGAATTTAAGACCCACAAGACAAGGAATCATATCTGTATTAATTCCATATTGTGCCTATTCCAAGGACTGGTATATAAATAAACTTTTGAGAAATAAATGTTGTGAAATTGTTTCCCACTGAAAAGTAAATAATTGGCAGATGCCTAATGTTCTTTCATTCTCAATGGCATTTTGAATCTGAATAAAAATAGCGCTGTCATGGAGAAATTCCAGGGAGGAATTTCCCTGGCAGGGAGTAAGGGGCAGAGTTATTCTGGGAAAGGGTCTCCTTCCTGTTCCTTGATTGCAACACCCTGAGCCTACTCCACCTGCAAGCCGGGCTCTCTGAGTCATCATTCTATTCATATCAAATTTGTCCTGCTTCTATTTCATTGGAACTGAAAAACAGGCGTATTTGGTTCCATTAACATCATTACCTCATCCACTAGAAAAGTAGTGATCTGATCTAAGTAATTACCCCTCCCCTCAAGCCACCCCTTCCTCCCTAATATTTATAACATGAGGCTGATTGAAATTTGATGGGTTTCTGTGATGTCTGCTACTGAAGCATACAGTTCTCTGTAAATGGGTTTGTAATTATGTTTTGGAATGTGACCTTCATCAACTCAATGGCACTGTCTTTCCCTAATCTTTTCCTGATATTTGTAATGGACTTAAAAGTAATATTTCCTCTTCCATGCCTTCCCTTTACCTCACACATAAACCATACCCTTTGTGCAAAGGTTTGCTGTCTCCACTATGCTGTCCTGTCTTTGAGTAATTACAACTGGAAAGCTGCCAGCCGTTATCTTCTTAAAGTGATGGCAAATTCTTCTCCAGTATTTTTAGACAGATGACAATTAAATTGAGGCCCTGATACAATAAGAGTACGATTTAACAAATTTACTTGGTGGCAACATTTTTGTTTAACTTTTGTATAATGACTCATGAGAAAAATTTTCTTCCGAATGATAGTTTCATGCTACAAATGAGCTGCTTGAGATTTTACTCAACGAGGCATCAGATTAAGAGACAGAACCACTATTATTTTAGTTTCATTTATTATCTGCTTTATTATGTCAATATAATGACACTTGGATTTTTTTGTTGTCTCAGATATAGCTAAGACCCTCTTTTCCCCCCTAGGCAGGGAGTGGAAAGCTAGTTTTGGAAAAAGCTAATGGCTCCTCTCTGAAGGTTGAGATATGAACATATAATGGCTAAACACAAATGTATTTCAAGAAACCTTAAAAAAATCAAAATGAGTCCCCGGCCTCAAGGATTATCAGTGGTCTAATCAGTTGTGCTAAGGTAGTGAATTCAAAAGGAATTATTTAGGCATAAAAACGTTGGGAAAGGAGAACAGCAGAGGCAAACATTGGCAATTAGATCCAAGTGGTCAAGATAGACTGAATCTTGGTCTAATAATAAAAAAACAATTGATTACTCAGCCTAGGGGTAATCAATTCCCAATTGTGTGGGTGGCTTTCAGAGTCTTATATGGTATATTTTAAATAATATGCAAAATCTTGCTTATTCTGACCATAACTTGGTACATCATAAAGCTAATCGGTAGGAAGAGAGTGTGTTGGGAAGTGAATGTGTTGGTCAGGTTAACGTGATTGTCCATTCCACTTGGGTGTTACATTTCTCATTTTATAAATGTAAAGACTGGTTTTGTTTTATACACATCTTTATGATGTTTAAGAGAGTGAAAAGAATATACCTGAGCTGGATCAACTTTGGAATACAGACCAGATTAAATTTTTGAGCTTGTAAGATTGAGAACCAGGCCCTCAGCAGTGGTCAGTTCACCAATGCAAAAGCCAACCCCTGTCCCCCTTCTTGCTCCCAATGGTGATTGGCTCACTTCCAACATAGCACGCTCTCTTTTAATTCATTCATCTTTTTTTTTTTCTTTGAAGAGACAAGAGACCTTCTGTGGGGGGGTGGGGGCAGGAGTCCTTTTAGTTAAAGGGCCCCCCCTCCGGGATAGTCTTCCTGCCAGTTTTTGTTTTTCTTTTAATGTTTGTTTATTTTTGAGAGAGAGAGAGAGAGAGAGAGAGCGAGCGCGCATGAGCAGGGGAGGGGCAGAGAGAAAGGGAGACACAGAATCCAAAACAGACTCCAGGCTCTGAGCTGTCAGCACAGAGCCCACTGTGAGGCTCGAGCTCAGGAACTATGAGATCATGACCTGAGCCGAAGTCGGATGCCCAACCTACTGAGCCACCCAGGTGCCCTGATTTTCATCATATCTTTAAACTGGAAATGCTATGTTGGTATTTCTTTTGAATATTAAACTAAAACTGTTTTTAGCATGCCATCCTAATGTGGTGCTGACACACAGTAGCCTTCAATAATACATCTGACTGGGATACAGCTTATTCTTTTTTAAAAAATAATTTGAGGAGGGCCTGGGTGGCTCAATTTGTTAAGCATCCAACTTTGGCTCAGGTCATGATTTCACAGTTCATGGATTCAAGCCCCACATCAGGCTCTGTGCTGACCGCTCAGAGCCTGGAGCCTGCTTTGGATTCTGTGTCTCCCTCTCTCTCTGCCCCTCCCCTACTCACACTCTGTCTCTCTCTCTCTCTCAAAACTAAATAAAAAATAAAATAAAATAAGGTGACAATGGCATCCAGTTCTTTGGTTTGGAAAGGTATGGTTATAGAATTGCATTTGTGGAGTCCAGTTGATTTTGCCCCCTGGAGAAAGGCAAAGAATGGGCACAGTTTTTTGGTCACTAGATATCCCCTCATGTCTAGACTTAGAAAATTAGAGGCTTTTTTGGTGTGTGTGGCACGGCAGCCTAGATGAGTACAGAAACAGCCTCAGAGTGTGGACATGCATCAGGAATTTCCTAAGGCTCTGAGCATGTTAAAAAACAAAAAACAAAAAAAAACCCAGAAAAATGAGGATGATGGTGTTCAATTCCAGAATATGGCTTTTGGATAAATATGTGCTATTTCATATCCTGGTCTCTTGTTTTATTTTTTTATTATTTTTTAATGTTTGTTTATTTTTGAGAGAGACAGAGACAGAGCACAAGAGTGGGAGGGGCAGAGAGAGAATCCAAAGCAGGCTCTAGGCTCTGAACTGTCAGCACAGAGCCCAATGGCTCACAGACTGTGAGATCATGACCTGAGCCGAAGTCGGACGCTTAACCGACTGAGCCATCCAGGCGCCCCACTGGTCTCTTCTTTTAACATCCAGCTTCTCTCGTTCAGTTCCCTGAGTAACCAGTTACCAGTTCATCATGACTAGTATCCTCCTAAAATGTCTGTCTTTCGGGATTTGGCCAGCACAACCGTGGTTGTTAAGCCGGCTCCTAACATGCAACCCCATAATTGGGAAAGAATCACTCATTTCCATCTACTGTAATAGGATAACCCATGAAAAGATCTATTTAAAGCTGCCCATCAGAAAAAGACACTTTCACTTACTCAAAGTGTCCTTTATGCGGTTGCTTTTTTTTCCCTTGAAGGTGGGGTGGTTTTCTAATGTTGATGTTGGAAGACTCCATGAGTGAGGTCTGTGGCTTTTATAATTATGAAGGATTTCAGCACAAACCAGCAGGCACTTTCTTAGCTAAAACTGTCTCCAGCCAAATGACCAATTTAAGGGTCAATGTACATGCTAACATTATTAAGCAACAGTGGTTGAAGTAAGACATTTAGCAGCAGTAGAAGACTGTTGAGGGGGAAAAATGTTTATGTACTATTCCTGCCCTTCTCCAAAAAAGTTTCCTGGGCTTCCTCCTTTTCCAGCCTGGAGTTTTGTGTCACCATTGTCTGGGGAGGAAACAATTGGGGTTTTTCAATATTGACCCATCCTTGGAATTGGAGGTTTTAAATTCTGTAATTGGGGCTCCAGGGAACTTTCAAGGAAGAACACCAAACTCCCTCATTATCTTAATGGCTTCCCTGAGCTGCAGGGCATGGGCCTCATTATGGCTTTGAGTCTCTCTGGGGACTATGCAGGTGCGTTTTTGAAGTTCAGGTGGACAGTGAGGAAGTGATGTCTAGAGCATGTCCCCAAGGAGAGCACAGGCTGATCCACCGAATTGCCTATGCACATGCTAACAGTTATTTCCACTAATAACAGCAGAGAAGTGCTTGTGCCGATCAAACCATGAGACCATGGACTATACAATAAAACCTTGCCTCGCGAGCATAATTTGTTCCAGAAACAAGCTTGTAATCCAAAGCACTCATATATCAAAGCGAATTGCAGGAACCATTGGTTCAGTTGTGATCATGTGACATTTGGCCTCACCTACTACTTGTATTGCCAGACATCGCTCATGTATCAAGTAAAAATTTATTAGAAATGTTTGCTTGTCTTGTGGAACACTCGCCGAATGAGTTATTCACGATACCGAATGTGCGGGAACATGCCATTCATGCCCCGCATCATGACGATTCTTAGCTAATAAAGAATAAATTATCTTTTATCCAAACCCTCACACATGCTTAAGAAGTCTCTGGGACCTCACCTTCACTTCGTATTGCTGTTGTTTTGATCTCTAGCTTCAGTACTTCCTGGTACCTGAATGAAAGGATTCCGTGTGTGTGTGTGCATGTGTGTGATAGATATATATGTGCTATAGACGTTTATATCTTCGTATCTTCATATATCTCTTATGGGCATGTTCTCATGGATCTCCCGAACTGAGCTTAACACTATTTCCTCTCAAATCTTCCTTTTCTCTTGTGTTCCAGGCCTCAGCATAATACACTGTCATTCACCCATTGTGTCAGCCCACTCACTCTCCAGTCCATTTTCTGATCACCTTATCTGCTCTCCAAGGCAATGACCCATTGCCCAGCTCATTTTCTTCGGTGTATTTGTCATTTATCTATATGATTAAGTAAACTTCTTATTTACTTGTTTTTGTCTTTTTCCACTAGAATATAAGCCCAAGACAACAGGGGTCCTTTCTGTGTTATTCCCCGCTATAAACCTGGCACGATTCCTGGAACGTGGTAGCCACTCCATAAATGTTTATTACATAATGAATCAATCGATAGTTATGCCATTGATTCTATCTCCATAATGTCTTGCAAATCACTTTTTTCATCCCTGCTGCTACTACCCTAGTTAGCGTCAATACAATTTCTCATGCTGGTGGCTACAAGAGCCTCCTTGCTGTTCTCCCTGCTTTCGCTTTTACTTCCACTGTTCTCTAGTTATCTACAGTGTCGCCTGGAGTCTGCCATTAAGGAGCCCATTGGCTCCTCTCTTTGGTCTGCTTAAAACCCGTAAGTAGCTCCCTTCAGTGTGCTTTGCAAGCATTTCTGAAAGGGCTTCCTAATGGCAGAGGAGAGAGTGGGCCTAGAGGTACAATCTGAAGTAAAGTATCACAAGCAAAATATCTTAGGATCTCATGATTTATCTTACAAATGTGTGCAGATTTTGCATTCTACTCCTTTAGTAACAAATATTTTAGATTATTCACCACTAAGTGGAACCAGTGCTCCAGGAAGACATTTCTTGTTTATCCTGTGGTTCTGGGATATGGGCCACACCAGGATATCAAAGTCTTGAGAAACACAAAGGCAGATGGAGGTCAGATAAATTAATTTGGTGTACAAGGCCCTTCAAAACCTGGCGCCTGGTTATCTCTCCCCCCTCGCTTCTTGCCACTCACTCTTTCATACATACTCCTATAGCCCAGCAAGCTCAGTGCCACCTTCATATCCGAGGCTGTGTTAGGTCCCCTTGTGTGTCCTTCCTTAGGACCTTGTGCATCTTCTGCCTGTACATTATCAGTCCTCATTGCTTACTTCTGTGTCTGTAGCACTAACCTAAAAACCCTTAATGAAAGGAGATGTGCCTTATCCATCATAACCCAAACCTGGCACGGTGCCTGGTTATCTCAGACACCCAATAAACATCTAGAGAAGGTACTGATAAATGAGTGAATGGATCACCAATTGTTCCATGCATATGCTTACTTAAAGCTGTAAGAACCCTTATATGTGTAATAAGTGATAAAAACATTCACAGTTGATTTGATTGCACAAGAGCCAAAAACTATATTGCCCAGGACCAGCGCACCAATACAAATTTACTGAGAGACATATAAGTTTCAAAGAACTGTCCTCCCTCTTGGAAACTTGAAGGGATTTTTGAAAGCACAAAGACTCCTTACCTTGAAGCAGCAGTTGAAGAATAGGGTTTTGATGACATTGTGTTTCCTAATTTAGAAAGCACCTAGGAATCAGATGTAATCTGCAAAGGCTTCAGAAGGAAGTTGAGCCTATGTTTAGGAAGACCCCGGACTTGGCTGTTCCATTGTCATAGAGAATCATAACTTATATCATCTGTTTCTACCCACCTATCTCATCTGTTTCTTACATTCACTATCAAATGTTGTCAATGGAACTGGAAAGTCTGGTCATTTCAATGGTCTGATGAGCTAACCCTAGGGTTCAATGTTTAGTTAAGAAAAGTAACACTTCACCAGTAAAGTACAACTAGTGGGGCCCCTATGCCTTCAAAGTCTCTTAGAGTTATTTTGGCAAAAGCCAAATATCAACTGCATTCTTGGAGCTTTCAGTCCTTTGTGACAGATACTCAAGAGGAAAGTTCTGCAGATGCAATCTTTTTATGGAGGGAGGGCTTTGCTGTTTTTTAAAAGTCTAGGGATCAGAGAGAGCACAAGGAGGAACAGGAAGCAACAGAAAGGGGCGTAGCTCCAAGGCCATCCCTAGTTGCTTCATATGTACAACAGTTGGCCGAGAATTCAAGTCAAGCAGCTGTGAGCTCCATCCTCTGAGAAGTCATAGTCCTGGACCAACACTGGCTCAAATGCATGTCTAACCACCACTTGACCAGCTGTACAAGTATTCAACAACAGCCAGAATAGGTATTTTTTAATAGACTAATATTAAAATGCAAGCAAATAAATTGAGAGCAGTCTACCCCCTGCCACTGCAGTACAAAATATAAATCAAGATATCTTGTTTATAAATAGCTAACAATGGATTCTCAGTGAGCTACTCTACTTTTCACCAGCTCTGAAGATGCCCTTTTTTATGCATCGACTATGATTTGGGGATGTTTAATACATAAGATTTCTTATTTAGAGTGTTTGCTAATTTTGTTTTATTAAACAGGGTTTATAAATAGTGTTTCCAGTCAGTGCAGATTAAAAAGGAAGATTGTATATTTTAATTAGTTAATGATAGTGAATTATTTATCTTTGGTTTGGCAAAGACTGAAGCAGCCTATTTGCTGACTTTTACAAAGGCTGGTCTGCAAGCATTTCCTCTTGGGATTGCCTGAAGCAGCCACCATGGGATCACAAGCCATCCCGTCAGTCACCACTAACCATTTTCCAAACACACAGTGGAGCGTCAGGGCCTGGCTGGGTGTGAGCTGCTCCCCAGTCACAGCAGAGCAACTTTGTTTCTATGTTATGTTTTCAGATTTTTAAGATACTAGCTGAGAGAGTTTTAGAAAACTACTCTTAATAAATAGGAAGATGGGTAGATAGACAGATGGTATATATAGAACATTGCAGTTTTCCATAAAAGCTATTGCTTCCAGCCATAAGGCTTTGTGAATTTAAACTTCTTCTGTACCAACACCCAAATATATTCAAAATTTTCCTTTCCACTGAAGAAAAAACAATAGAAGACTACCGGCTCCCAAATACTCAGTGTCTGTTTCTTTAAATTAGGGGCTGTGATTAAATTTACTAAATGTGTATGTGTATGTCAGGTGAATATGTATATATTTCAGATGAATTAGGCTGAAAACCTTTGTGTCAATACGAATGGCTTTCACCTATTTATTTTGCAGAGGAAGCTAAAATCTGTGACTATGGCATGTAGAAACTAAATGACAGTGGGTCTAGCCTTGATACGGTCTGTTTCAAGACTGAGGTCATTGACTAACATCCAATGTTGAGAATTTCCCAAACATTCTGACTGATGGGCAAGAAAACACAACAGCAGTGAGCTGGCTGCCCATTTAACAGCAGTATTCTAAACACGTCAAAGTGGACAGAATTGAGCATTCTATTTCTCTGCTTTCTGGAGAGAAGATAATCCCCTGCTCTCTATTAAAGCATATTTATTTTAAATCACTATGAAATGAAGTTCTCACAACATAAGATGCCCCCAGACTGCAGTTATTGACAGGGTTATAGAGGCATTTGGAGAGGCATCTGAGGTCATCTCTCCCTCATTCCCCTGTGTGTCCCCCTACCAACCACAATCTTGCCAGGTCCATACCAGAGTCAAGGTAATCTTTTTTCATTTGTGAAAATTCTAGTAAAGGCTATACAATAGTTTACTCCTTTAATTTTAAATGGCAGTTTAAGTATATACATACTTAACTTACTCTGCAGTATCTCCTTTCTTTTAAAATCAGAGAATACTTTCTAGGAAATATTTTAATTTTTAATATGAAATCCTTTATGAATATAAATTTCATATTCCATTCCCTAAGCTTTTCTTTATTCTGAATTTCTTCCTTCCTCCATTTCTTTTTCTTCTTAGCTAAACCATCAAATGGCTCGCTTGCTATTTTACATTTTGCTGATAAGCAGTTCCTGTAATTAATAACCTTATCTTTCTATGTATGAGAAAAACAAATTTAATGCATTTTAATAAGGAGGTTGGAAGGACAAGGAGACATTTTATTGCCATGTTGATTTTGATAAGACTAGAAATAAGCTGGTAGGTTGGTGACTGCATGCAATTAAATGGTATTTGTTCACACATTTTTTGTTACTTTTGACATTGGCACCTCAATATTTCTTAAAGATATATTTCCAAATAGTCATACAGTGTAGAATTCTTTAGCAAGAAAATCTCATTGAATAACAGGATGGTTTTAAAGTCATTTTATCTTTACATATGATTGTAACCTTGTGCTTGTAGTTCTCAGCTGACCAATCTACAGAGCTGAGATCAGAGGACATGATTCCAGCCTTTCTAAAAATTGGCTCTTGACTAGGGGAAAACAGTCTGATTGTTATTTCCTTATCTATAAATTAGGAGACATGGGTGTGTGTGCCTAAAAGATCTCTAAAATCTCCTCCAGATCCAGCATTCCACAATTACAGCTAATTTATTTGGGGGGGGGGATGTCTATTTTTTTAAAATCCTGCTTTAAAGCTTTTAAAGTTGGATCCTCTGAAATGTGAATAATCAGGTCTCCATTTATCTGAGGCTAAACTTTTGTACTTCCAAAATGAAGGCTGAGTAAAGCCTATTCCTTTGAAATTAGTGAAGTCTATGAGATCATGATGGGTCCCTAACAGAAAGAGCTCTGTAAAGGGCTGAGAGTTGTTTCTGCCCTTATTTCCTGTCCATCCATACACTGAATCCTGTGACATGGGTGTATCTGTAATTTCATTCTACAAAGAGGAAAACAGTGTTGGTATTGCACGGACTGGGCAACAGCTCAGTTGTCCAGAGTCACACAGCTCGTGAGGGTTGGACAAAAATGCTGATCTTCTTGACTACGGTGATTTTTGTTACAAATCTTGCTTTGTGGATCCCCAGGACTATTCCCTTCAAGTCAAGAGCAGAAAGTGAATAAGAGTAAACACCCAGTATTCACTGAGTGGATACTCCTCAGATTTGGTTGCCCTCTGAGTAGGAAAGAAAATGGTTAATTGAGTGTCGGGGTCTCTTTTCCATTAGCATGTAAGCTCTTAGCAGGAAGGTGGCCGGTTTTATTGAACTGAGATGGGAGCAGTACCCTCCCTTCCCTCATCCTCCCATCAGACTCCTTTCCACGTTCATTGTATTCCTCATCTTCCATTTGTATTGATGAATGTATTTATTTATCCTTCAGGGCAGGGAAAAGGCTTATAATTTTTGTAAACTCCTACAGTTCCCAGCACTGTGCCAGGCTTTCCAATATTTTCCAATTCTGTGACTCTGTAGGAACTCAATAACTACTTGCTGATTGGTGATTCATCTGGGCTGACTCCAGGAAAAATGAACAGTTTGATTTGGTACCTTTGATAAACTACTTCATTCTCTCATTCTGATCTTCCCCTGCCCCCTCACTCCCAGGAGCCCCTTTTGAAAAGTATGAGTCCTCAATTAATCCCTCAGGGTCCCAAGTCATTCTTGTTAAAGGACAGATCAAGACCCGGGGAATGTGGGCTTTAATTATGGTTTAAGGAAACAATGCCTCCACTTTGGCAGTCTATCTAATTAGTGACACTCTACCTGGAAGGTTTGAGCAGGTAACCAGAAGGGGGTTCTTGGCAAGCAAGTTTCTACAGCCTTTAAATCCATTTTCAAATAGTATTAACCACTCACCTTTCAACACCCATCCCCTTCTTCAAAGGGGAAAGCTTAACCATTACATAATACTATACATCTTTTGAGCTTGTATTTTGAACCATATACCATGTGTGACTGTTATACTAGTGAAGGGGGAATAAAGATATTTATTGAAATAAGTTACTCAGTACAGTAAATTCTAATGATCAAGCCAAACAGATGATTTTTCTGAGCACTTAGTCATGGCTTCAACAAATATTCTCCCTTTAAGAGTTTATTGTAAAAGCATTTCACCTACGCTTATAAGGATGTCTTCTTTCATTTATGGTTTGGTAATTCTGAGTATTACATTTTACTGGCATTTCTTTTTCTCCATGCTCAGCAAGTTAAAACAGCACCATCATTGATTTCTGCATCATGTTAGAGCAAACATATTTATTTCTCCTTTTTCCTCCAAAGAAATAAATTCTTTTGTGCTCTGCACGTGGGTTAGGGGAAGTAACAATGAGGGGATTGTTCCAGTCCTCAGTACCGCCTAACCTCAGAGGTAAGAACTGTTATTCTTTCAAGCACTGTCCTCTAGTGGGGAAAATAAATGTTAGCGCTTTGAGAACAAGCATGGCATCTCCAGCATAAGCGTTTTGGAAGTGCCTTCCACTAACCCACCCTGGGCTTTTCCTGGGCAAAATCGACCCTTTTAACAATGTGGGCTAAAGAAACTCTTAACAAGAAGAATTCTGACAGCACCTATGCCTTTACCTAACAGAGTTAGGACATCACAAACTGCTGAATAGAGGGGAGAAGAGGTCATGCAGTGCCACCATAAGGACCTTGGTGAAAGGCAAAATAATAAACAGGGTTCACTGCCTGTATTCTTAAAACTCAGTACTTCGAAGGAAGGACTTTCATGTTGACAAAGTGCCATTCTGAAATTAATTGCTATATGGGGCAAATATGTCAATTTCTTTGAATCCTTGTGCAACTCAAGTTTGGTTGGCCGTCTAATGGGATAATTCAGGATTTGTCTGTATAAACTTCCCGTTGAGATCCAATGACAATTCACATTTTCAGATCATTATGTCTTAATTTTATCTGGTGCAAGGCCTGACTCTGAAATTGTGCGTGAATGTTGAACAGGGTCTATCAGTTAAGGTTTGGGAGCAGTAGACTGAGAAAGACCTGGGTTAACCCAGGTTAGTTGGTTAGCTGGCCTTTCTAAACCTCAGTTTCCTCAGCTATAAAATGGGGATCAAAGAAACGCCTTCCTCAAAAAATGGAATCATGAGCCTATGAGATGATGCTTGAAAAATATTTAATACAGTCTCCGGCTCTTCACAAACCCTGAGTAAACATTTGATATCTTAAAAAAATAGCTTTTGCAACTTTTTTGACATGGCCTCCAGAGAGGTCTTTATTCCTTAACCAAGGTCCAAACCGGTATCCTAATAGAGCATGTGGGAAACTAAAAATCATTACAGCACTCACTTTTACCAGTTCCAGTCTTCACTCGGTGAGCACACTCAGTGGCACTATGCTTCTTCCTTTCTGTTGAATTTTTACGTTTGACACCTCCTTAGGGGACCATTCCATATCAGGTGTCATTTCACGTCAAGAAGCCAAATTTTGTGCCTGCTTATATATACACTCAAGAGCATGAACACAGCCAAGCTGACTGTTCCCACTGTCAGTTCCCAAAATAGTGATCCGACCTCCACGCCCAAAGGCACATAAACCGCAGACTTCTACAAGGGGAACTCCTGGGAAGCTAAGCTTGGGAGATAATCTGTGAAGTATTCATATTTTTCATTGCTTCATAGATTATGTCTAACACCCTGCAAGGTTATAAAATGATTTGCAGAGCATTTCAACCATAAACGACTCCATCCTTCCATAAACCAGGACAGTCACACAGCTGGGAATGTTTCTGAAAGACAACAATGGCCAGTGGGGGCTTCCACGTAGCCAATACGATCCTCACCTCTGCTTTTCTATGAAAGGGGCCCGGGAGTCTTCACTCTTGCTCAGTGTCCCATGAAAGATGCTGAAGCTGCCACCACCTGATCCCAGTGTTTCATTACCACCTGACCCTCACCTGTCACTTGACTCTTGACAGCTCTTTTGCTCATAAACAAAGCTCAGATCTCCCTTGGGCTAGAGAAAGGGTGATGGTCGAGGTTAGGACAGGGGTCACAAATCAATGGAGGAATCCAATTAGTTTTTTGCAGAGGCAAACCCAATACAAATCTCCAAAAATAGATGTACTGGCTTGTGTGTAAGGCGAGCAAAATCCTGAATGGAGAACAAAAAGGAAGGCCACAATAAGGCACACAACTCCCAAATCTGTTCCCCCTAACTAACATTCTGGCACATTTCAAAGAAATGGCAAAGTATACAACTGTACTTAGTAGAGCCCATGAATTCCAAAGAGAGTAGGAAGATGAAAATTCCCAATAGTGAACTAATATGGAACTAATTCTTAGGAAGAAACTAAGGAGTTCATGTCTTCTGGCTGGGATGTGGCATGTTCACGGACACTGAACTCCTACTGCTGCATGTGTTTCTATTTTTAAAAACAAAGTGAAAATAGTCTGTTACTTCAGGCTTTCCTCAAGCAAATTGTTAGACTAGTTTAAACTATTCTTCAGAGAGTAATTTCTCTCCTTGGACATTACTGGCACGACTATTATAGCACAAAAATCCGCTTGAAGTCATGTATTTGGTATCGTTTTCTGTAGAAGTAGAAGCAGTTGTGAAGATTAACAAAGAACTGGTTTTAAAGAATCAAAATGAATCCTTCATTAGAAATCTTTAAAAAGGACTAATAATAATAGTAGCAGATAAAAATCTTTTAGAGGGTGACAGATTAATTGTGCATAGTGAATTTCATCCCTAGTTATTTTTACCTCAGCGTTGTTTTCCTTGCACTGACAGCTTAGAATTAATTACATGTGTAACAGGTATTTTGTCACAGGTATATTGAGCCCTGAAAACAAAGCAAGATGTTTTTGTTAGAGTGGATCCACAGGAGGAAGAATTTTCCTTTAAAGTATCTCTTAAAGCCTGATAGAGGAATAATGACTCACGTTTAATTATTTAAGTATGAAATTCACTCAGATGTCACTCGATGCTTCCAGTCTGTTCCGAGATACTACATGAGAAAGAGAGGAAAATACCTGTGAGTGCGTACATAAAGCCCAGAGTTCGACAACTAGCACTTCTCTGCCTCATGAACTTCCATCATTTCCCTGATGATAAAATGTGGAGAGGAGGCAATAAACTGCAAATTTTATGACCGCATTTTGGTGCTTGGGGCCAGCCTTCTTATTAGATCACATCCTGCCTGAGAGAGAGTGTGAGAGATCCAGGCATACGCAGCCGGTGAGCCCAGATAAAATATGTGACATGGTTCTTTATTTAGAGCTGAGAGTTCAGGTCCCTCTTCCATTTCCTCTTACTCTGGCCTTTGTGATATTATAATAAAGTGAGTGTAGAATGTCACCAAATTTAGAGGGCTCCTGTGATTTATGCCCTGACTTCTTCTGAGGCTGCAGGAAACTTTGCTTCAAGACACTTCAGACTCAGTGGCTGAGTCGAGTTTCAGAGAACCATTGAGGTGTATGGCTGAAAATGCATCTCACAGAAGTGAATTGAGGACACGCCATTTAGGAGGCAGCTCCTCGTACAGTTACATCATTCATTCGGTCAGCAAACACTGATTGAATGCCTACTACGTGCCAGTCACTTCCAAGTTCTTGAGCTACCACTGTGAATAAACCAAAACCAAACAAACACCCCTCCCCTCTTAGACCCTAATTGAATAAATGAATGAATGAATGGCCTGATGCAACTGGTAGGTGTGAAAGGTTTTCTGAAACTACGTGGACAATCATTTTGACTCTTTTGATTGCTTATTTCAGTGAAAATTATTAATGTGCCCGAATGTCATCTTAATTATCAAAGTCAACATGCTTTTAAAAATTCCATTCAATAATCATTTCTGAAACCACTATAAATCAAGTACCTATAAATCAAGTACCTAGGCCTGGGAGATGCAAAGAAAAATAAGATTCCTATGCTGAAGGAACAAATGATCAGGAAAGAGGAAAAGAGGAGGGAAGGGCTGTGTGGGTTACTGAAGTGGGTCACCTAGCTCTGCCTGGGGGAATCAGAGTTTCCAAGAAGAGCTGTGTATGTGGTTTTCCATGATGTGCAGAGAGGAGGATGAAAAGAACAAGGAACAGAGAAGGTACAGATAGAGGCTTTTTCAGGCAAAGGGAACAGCATGTGAAAATCACAAAGACATGTGAGTACACGCTAAGCAAGGCAAACGTTTTGATGTGGCCGCGTGGCGTAGTAAAAGGTTAACGGGTATTGGAATCAAACATACCTGAGTTTGAATCCCAGTTCAGGTGCTTCCTGAACATCTCAGTTTTTTTATCTCTAAAATGGGAGAAAAAAAAAATACCTCCATGATAGAGAAGATAAGTGCCATAATATTTTGACCTGAACAGAATGGAGAATGGGTGACACTGTCCTGGGCTGCGGCGTTGGGCAACATTTCCAGCTTTTGCTTTTACTCTCTTGGAATCCAGAGATTCCAATCTTCTCTTATGAGAAGAGTCCAGCCAGCCTGCTGGAGAGTCCACATGGAGGGGAACTAAGTCCACGTGGAGGGAAACTAAGGCACCCCAGCCCCAGGCCCTGGGCGACTGTCCTCTGGGGCCTGCCAGTCCCTAGTTGATCTGCCACCTGACACAAAATGTGAGTTTGCCCTGTAGATACTGCAGGGAGCAGGGACAAGCTGTCAAACCCAGAACTGTGAATACATGGTGGTTGTTTTAAGCCACTGAGTTTTGGGATGGTTTGTTATGTAGCAATAGATACCTAAAAGAGATGCCTAAGAAGTCTCTACTCAAGAGGTGATGAGGCATTGTTGGAAGATTTTAGATAAGATAAGGACTTCAACAGATTTTTAGTTTAGAAATTCCATGGGGTGCCTGGGTGGCTCAGTCGGTTAAGCATCCAACTTCGGCTCGGGTCATGATCTCACTGTTTGTGGCTTTGAGCCCCGCGTTGGGCTCTGTGCTGACAGCTCCGAGCCTGGAGCCTGCTTCAGATTCTGTGTCTCATTCTCCCTCTGCCCCTCCCCCACTTGTGCTCTCTCTCTATCTCTCAAAAATAAATAAATATTAAAATTAAAAAAAAAAAAAGAAGTCCCACCACAATGCCAATATAGAGAATACACTGAATAGGATGCTTCTGAAAGCAGGTGGGGAAGATAGGAGCTATTAGGAGCAATAGTTACCTAAAACTTTAGGAGGCTTTGTAAGATAACATGAGAACAGCAAGGATAAAGCAACTTTCATTAGCGTGCAACCTCGGAAGGGTTTAATACTTGACAGAAGCTTTCTTGAATTTCTTAATTTTTGAACAAGGAGCCTGCCTTTCTACCTTGCACTGAGCCCTGCAAATTATGCAGCCTGCCCTAAGGAAGGAACCAACAGTGACAGCTCCAGGCCTGCCATGTAAGTGTAAAACAGATCTGACACAGCATATTCTTGACTCTGGCAGCTTTGAATTGTACAAGGACCTAGGGTCAGTCTCCAAATGAATGTCTGAGTCTCTCACTAGCAGGCAAGCTTTGATTCCTCCAGTGCTAACATCAGTGGTAGTTCCACACAATAGAAACACCAAGAATAAGACAAGCGTTTCTATTTTTCTCCTACTAAAAGCTACCTGAGTGACCTTAAATGAGTCAAGCTTCTCCAGCTTCCTCATTCATGAAATAAGGCAATAATTCTGTCTCTACCCAGCTCACAGGATTGTGACAATTAAGCAGACATCTGAATGAAGCACTTTAAATTCCCCACAAAGGAATGCCTTCTGCTAAACAGAAGTACTAAAAATAATTCTAGTAACAATAATCGTCATGCAGTGTCCTCAACCCAGGTCCTTTATAGTCTTCAAAATACGCAGAATCAAAATGCCCGATACTTTTCTGAGAGATAAAGAGAAGAGAGTAAAGACAGTAAATAGATAAGCATTTGGTCGGGCTGGAAATATGTTACCATGGTATAAACTCCTTTGTGTTTTTATCTACAGTCTCATAGTTTAAATTTTCTGCATCCATCCATTCATTCATTAAACATTTATTGAACACCCTGTATTATGTACCAGACACCATGCTAGGTGCAAGGAAAGAGAAATCAGTAAGAGTTCTGCCCTTAAGAAACTCACAATATATAAACTGGTGATTGATGACAAAAAGGGTGGGGGGCGCCTGGGTGGCTCAGTCGGTTGGGCATCCACCTTTGTCTCAGGTCCTGATCTCACAGCTCGTGAGTTTGGGCCCCTCATCGGGCTCTGTGCTGATAGCTCAGAGCCTAGAGCCAGCTTCAGATTCTGTGTCTCCCTCTCTCTCTGCCCCTCTCCCATTCTCGCTCTGTTTCTGTCTCTCAAAAATAAATAAACATTAAAAAAAATTGGAAAAAAAAAACTAAAGGATAATGTGCCCGTGTTGTAACAGAGTCATAAACCAAGTGCTAGTGGAACACACAGAAAGACAGTTCATAGTGGATGAAGGAGAGAACCCAGGGCTTCTCTGAGGAAGTAATATTAAGTTGCTAGGAATTAACTTTGGTGTGTCCAGAAAAAATAGAAGCAATATAAAATGAATTTTCAAGATTGGAAAATAAATCCAAAATTTGAAAATAATAGCACACTGATAATGCCTTATACATTTGAGTATCTTTTTTTTTTTTTTTTTTTTTTTTCCACCACCATATTGTTTTTGTTCTCTGAAAAACCATTGTGGGTTCATTGCGTATTTCTTCATGATTTGATGCCAGGTTGCTGTGTGAAGTTGGCAGTTCATCCAGACATCAATGAATGTTTTGAGTTTCTTAAACCTCTGAGCCTCAGTTTCTTCTAAAACTGAAAGATTTAGAAATAGATAATACATAAAAGATTTAACATTTTTAATAGACTGATTTTTAAATGAATATGTCAGGACCTACACTTGTGAAATGTTAGAAATTTCAATAACGGCTACTCTGGGGAACTATACTTATATTCCAGTGGTGTTTGTATTGTTCGAAATGTTTTGCAGCTATACTTAATGATTTGAAAACCTCAGTGGGAGTAGTCAGGAATATGGGAAAATTTCTCCCTAAGATAAAAAAAAAAATTCCTTTGGAGATAGGAAATGAGAATTTGCATCAGAGGTCTATCTCTCTGGACCTCAGTTTCTTTATAACCAGGTCCATAGACAGGTACCCTGCCTAGCCTAAAAAACCATGGGAAGGTGTGAATGCTAAGGTTATGTGAAATTGTTACCGTAAAACATAATACAAATATCTTCCTTGGAGGATGAGCTTAATTTCATACCTGGGCCAAAAGTCATTCAGAGTAAATGCCAGTTAAATAAAGCAGAGACTATTTTGGATCTTAAATGAGCAGTGATTTTTGAGACTGATTTTTTCTTCAATTTGTACATAGGTTCTGAAGGTAACCCAGTGAGAAGACTCGAGAAAGTACAGAGACTTCCTTGTTAGTCTGAAGTGATAGTATCTTAAGATGACTGCTCTTAAACATGACCAGTTTAAGAACAACTATAGTCCCAATAGTAGAGTCATGACGTAAAGTGTCTTTTATACGTGCTTTCAAAAAAGGACCGATGGCGAAGATTAGTGCTGTAACTCATTTTCACAAGAGTGAGCACAAGGATCATTGTAATGAACTTTAACCATTTAAAAGGTGCTTTGCATAAATCATCTCATTTGAGCCTAATAACAACACTGCATGGGATATTTTAATTTTATTCTCAGCTTACAGATAAGGAAATTGAGGATTATCTGTAAAATGATACAGGGCCAGTTGTTAACCTTCATGCGCCTTAAATTAGTCACAGGGCAGAGTTTCAGTTCCACAAATCCCAAATCTGAAGTCCTCCCGTATTCACACACATATTTAGACTACTAGACATCTTCATTTCACTGATGAATTTATTAAAACTATGTCAAGCTTGTCTGGATGTCTGGAACTTTCTGAACAGCCGCATTTTCTCGCCCCCTTGAGATGCCAGTGATCTGGGTTCATGACATGTTTTAACTCATTGGGAAGGATCTGTTTCCTATCCTAAGGTTTCACCTGGTGGCCATGTGGCATATTGACTAATGGATCCTTTTGCGGGGGTCTGTGGCACGGCCAGAAACAGAGGTTCGACTTGCCCACTTCCCAACCTCTTTCTTCCATCATGCTAAGCTCTGGCCTTGAAACAAGGCGCCAGGAGTTACTGCCCACACCGCAGGCTAAAAAAGTCAATGAGGCTCCTAACAGACTTCCGGGCCCCGGCTGCAATTCATCCTTCTCTGGGCTGCTAGCTTCACCTATAAACTCTCTTGTCTTCCATTCCACCCTCATTCACTTCCTCCTTTTGTCACACACTCTAAGTGTCCACAGATGTCAAGTGCAGAAAAAGACATGTGGTGTTAATGCTTTAGTGCTGGCACAAAGGTACTTCCTGAAGAAGATATGGCCCCTCGCAGAGCTGTTTTGTAGGCTTCCCATCTATATTTATCACTGCCCAGTGCTGATTCTTGATTCAAATAGCCTCACAACTTTTGATCTGGCACGATGCCACCCAGGATATCAGTCAACGGGCCATCTAGCCGTATCAAGTGCGGCTGTTACAGGCAGGAATCCTAGCCAGGAATTTCTAAACTGCTGTCTGTGAAGAGGTTCTATGCATTTTGGCTGGCGAAAACTTCCAAAAATAAAAACTAGATACCATGGCCATTTGTTTGGACTTTGTGGAAGAATTATTAGTCATCGGGGGAAGGGACAGGATGGCAGAGAAAACAGCATGAAATTAAATCTAATTAATCACTCTGACAGGCAGACAAGAGCTGAGCCCACTCTTTCCAGAACAATGGTCGGAAATCTAGGAAATGGGAGAGAAAAGCATTTAGCCTTCCCAAATTGCATTTATTTCTTCGGAAATTAGAAAGCCCCGGTGAAAACAAGTGCATGGAAAGGAAGCAGTGTAGTAATCAGAGGAGTGTGTACGTTCTTAGAATTTAGATAGAAGAGGGTCCGAGAGAAATTTGTTTCAATCTTTGTAATTTATTTACTCCAGATGATGTTTGCTAATTTAGACCTTCCTGGTGGGGGAGCAAATTCACTGCTCCTTCAAGTTGGAGCTGTGAGTGGCTTTGAGGGTTATAATCCTTTGAAGGTTGTAAGGTCTCTCATGAGGTAGGGGAGTCGGGGGCGGGGGGGATGGTATATAATTTTTTAACAGCAGAGACATTGGAGCTAAACCACACTGAAGTTAATCCCTGCTTTCCTAATGGAAAAGTTTTCCTTCTCTATGTCTGTTTCCCCATCTGCTAAGAAGCGATGCTAGTGATACGACGTCATAAGATTTTTGTGAAGAATAAATACAAAATTAGACATAAAGAGCTGCCTGGCAGTTAGTAAGGTCTCAATAAATACTAATGAATATCTAATTGATCCGCTATACACATGGCTCTCATACGCTAGGGGGTTTTGTCTTTGCCTAGAAAAATATTCTCGCAGCCTTTTTGTGCCTGCTTTCTTTTTCCTGGTCTCCCAGTGCTGTGCTGAAGACAGTTTGCATTGGCTCACGAGAGCCGACTGTCACTTTTTTTTTTTAATTTTTTTTTTTTTAACGTTTATTCATTTTTGAGACCGAGAGAGACAGAGCATGAACGGGGGAAGGTCAGAGAGAGAGGGAGACACAGAATCTGAAACAGGCTCCAGGCTCTGAGCTGTCAGCACAGAGCCTGACGCGGGCCTCAAACTCACGGACCGCGAGATCATGACCTGAGCCGAAGTCGGACGCCCAACTGACTGAGCCACCCAGGTGCCCCCCGACTGTCACATTTTTGGGACTTTTGAGATCCGGTTATTAAATGCTGCCAATGTTAAACGATGGGTGAAAAGAAACATAGGATCAAAATTTTATATTTAAAAAAAAGTTGATGAATACTCAAAACTCATCACTTACTAATTATTTTACTGCATTTGACTGTTATCTGTCTTCTGGGGGTCATTTATGTCTTTTTTTTTTAAAGTTTATGTATTTATTTTGAGAGAAGAGAGAGAGTGGAGGAGGGGCAGAAAGAGAGAGAGAGAGAGAAAGAGAGAGAGAATCCCAAACAGGCTCCACACTGTAAACACGGAGTTGGATGCGGGGCCCGAACTCAGGAGCTGAGAGACCGTGACCTGAGCTGAAATCAAGAGTCAGACAATTAACCAGCTGACCCACCTGGATGCTCCCATTTATGTCTATTTTATCTCTATGGCAAAAGTGATACATCATGGTGAGCTACCATTCATCTCTTCCCTACTTGTGTTCAATGATGTCGTTCTATTGGCTTGAAAAGGGCCAAGTGGCTTGAAAATGGACAACCCTCTAATGACTTTGGTAGGCCATTACCCTACAGAAATAGGCAAATACTATACTTCATGACTTTTTTTCCACACTGCCAGTCATAAAACACTTACCAGCACATAACTGACTTTGACCATGCAACTATGCAGCCCATTTTAAACAAAAAAGAATTAGTCACTGATTTCAATGGTTACTTTGAAATTTAGTTGTTTTCAACGGAGGGGGTATTTACGTTCATATAACCTAAATTGAACCACTTCCTATTGTATTATATAAAATCTGTTTCATTTATTTAGTTATTGAGGCCCAGATGAATTTCAGGTTTCGACATTTTTGGTTGCTGTCTGTGAAACCACCCCCAAATTCTTAAAATCTGTTTTTTTTTTTTCCTCCAGAGCCCAGCACCACATGTGTCTTTCACATATTAGGTATTTTGTAAATGTTGTTGAAAGAATGAAATATATTGCAGGCATTACTTTATTTTGATTAGTTCTACACACAGAAAACTTGGATTAATTTTATGTGAGGAGTTATAAAAACTAATTCTGATAAACATTATGCTTTGTAGGGCCCACCTCTCAAAGCATGAGGCAAACGTGCTACATATTCTAGTCTGATTCTTTTCATGAAGTAAAAAAATGGGTCAAACAATAAAACTTCCACTTTTAGTGAAAATGTAATTTCTGTAAACATGCCAGTTAATAAATTTTTAAATAGGCATTCATTGATTAAACATTTGATTTCTTACTGGTTGTTTTTTAAGTATCTGAAAGTTTGCCAGTTCTGGATTTGGGTGAGTTATGAAAAATCCTAGAATTATTAGTGTTGTCTCCAATTATGTGGAGATAGGTTTTTAAATAAAAATATTAGTAGATATGGTGCATCACTGCTGCTTTGTTTTTAAGAGAAGTATTCAGCCCAGTCCCTGGCACAGACTGAGAATGGAGTGAAATAGAGGAAAGAGAATGAGATTTACATTTGGAAGACATGAGTTCAAGTTCTGCTCATCATTTACAGGCTGTGACATTGGGCCAACAGCATTTAACCATCTGTAAAGTTAACATAACAGGTATATTAACATACCATGAGGTGTTGTGAGGATGATTTAAGGGAGTCTGGCATACAGTAGATTTTTCAACACCTACTAATTTACTATGGTATCTAATTTACGTTTATTAATTAAGTAAATCCAGATCAGCTGATTTTTTTTTTTAATTTTTTTTTTTTTAATGTTTATTTTTTTGAGACAGAGACAGAGCATGAATGGGGGAGGGGCAGAGAGAGAGGGAGACACAGAATCGGAAGCAGGCTCCGGGCTCTGAGCCATCAGCCCAGAGCCTGACGCGGGGCTTGATCTCACAAACCATGAGATCGTGACCTGAGCTGAAGTCGGATGCTCAACCGACTGAGCCACCCAGGCGCCCAGATCAGCTGATTATTAAGGAGTCTCAGTATATGCAAGTGAAGAAATCCAGAAGACCAAATGTCTTTGGAATAACTAGCCTCCTTAGTTTTTTCCAAATAAAAATATTTGTACTTTCATTCAATAATCTGATATCTCCAGGTTGCTTTTTTTTCTCCTCAGAAATTGCCCACTATTTACAAAAATAAATTTTAGGGGTGCCTGGATGGCTGAGTCGGTTGAGCGTCTGACTTCAGCTCAGGTCATGATCTCATGATTCATGGGTTCGAGCCCCGTGTCCAGCTCACTGCTGTCAGCAAAGAACCTGCTTCAGATTCTGTTTCCCTCCCCCACTCGCGTACAAATGTCCACTCTCTCTCTCTCTCAAAAATAAATAAATATTTAAAAAACAAAAAACAGATTTTAGATTCTGTTCTGTTTGAACTCCTTTACCTGACCTCCAAAGTCCTCCAAAATCCGTCTTCACTCTGCTTTTGTCTGCTCTGGTGAACCAGCCCAGGCGCTCCACTCTGGTCAAGGCCAGTCCATATTATTCTTTGATGCAGCCATGTTTTTGATTTCCTCTTTTCCTTACCCAGTGTGTCATCCTATCTACTCTTCCACATGGGAAGATAATGATAATCATCTCAGTGAGAATCATTCTTCCTTTTCTCAAGCCTTCTTGGTGGTCTTCTTTATACCATCAGGGTTCACTATTGAGTCCCTGACCTTTGAATCCCCCAGCTTCTTATTTACAACACCTCTCATTAGTGCACTGGTTTTTCATCCAATTGATAAGAATATATTTAACTTCCCACCTAGAGGGTGAACTTGATAGTCTCACTTTTCAGTAACTCCCTCCTTATCACACAGTACCTAATACTGTGCTAGGCAAACAATGCACGTTAAATCTTTACTGGTGTCTAAAGTGGTGTTCGTTTGTTTTTGTTTTTGTTTTTCCCCCCAGCTATTTTTTTTTCTTCCCTTACCTTTTTTAGAGTTGAAAGACAAATTTCAGGCTGAGAGTCCAGTGTTCCGGAAATAATGGCTTTTATTTAATATAAAACAACAAACCTCTGGCTGTTTACTAGATAAAAATAACAGAAAGTCCCTAAATACTTGATGAAAGTACATGAAGCACGATATTTTTCTTACTAATGAGTAAGGGGTATTTAGTTTTTACTTAAACAAAATTTTAGAAAGAATGAGTTACGTGAAAGCCAATCTAAGACCAAGATTGATGTCAATGGTAATTTTATATCTACACAATTGGCTCTTTTTATAAACAATTGGCCTTTTTTTTTTTTTTTTAAGAGAGTGTGTGTGAGCAGGGGAAGGGGAGAGAGAGAGAGAGAGAGAGAGAGAGAGAGAGAGAGAATCCTAAGCAGTCTCCATGCTCAGAATTGAGCCCAAAGCTGGGTTAGATGCCATGAAGTATGAGATCATGACCTGAGCCTAAATCAAGAATCATTTGGACACTCAACTGACTGAGCCACGCAGGTGCCTCTGGACATATGTATATTTTTAATTTTTTTAATGTTTTATTTATTTTTGAGAGAGAGAGAGAGTCAGAGGGCGAGTGGGGGAGGGGCAGAGAGTGAGGGAGTCACAGAATCTGAAACAGGCTCAGGCTCTGAGCTGTCAGCACAGAGCCTGATGCAGAGCTCAAACCCATGAACCGTGAGATCATGACCTTATCTCAGTCAAACCCTTAACCAACTGAGCCACCCAGGCACCCCTGGACATATTTTTAATTTACTCAGAAACTTTTTGCAATTGAGCCTTTGAACTTGAGCAATTGAACTTTTGAACTTGAGCAATTTTCACTTAAATGAAAAAAAAAAAAGAATATATCTTTAGTAAACAGGAAATTTTAAATTCCAGATTTTTTTCTACTCAATTCCTCATGATAAATTATGGAGTTCTAGGATAGAATTGGGAGAGCTCATTAATGTTCATCAACTTATATTTAATTACATCTAGTCTCTTCCTTCCTAGTTGAGTTACTGTTCAGGCCCCTCAGGTTCTATTCAGTTTAGGCTGCATGGAATTCATTCCCCTTTCATCCCATCCCCTCACCTCCAATCCAAAGAGAGCCAGAAGGAAGAGCTAGAAGAAAGGAAAACAAGAAAATAATTAGAAATTTCCTTTCTAACTGGCCTCTTATTTCTTTTTTCCCTCCTCTTTCTCTCTACTAAGGCTAAAATAATTCTTAGAGAAGTGCTATGAGTTAGTACCTTTTTTGGAGTCTAGCTTGCATATTCAAAAACAATGCAATTAAAGGATAAATGTAAAGAACTAAAGTAGACACAAAGTCATGCAGATACAAGTTGGCTTTAAAAAATGTAAAAAGACAGGGAAAAACACTGATCTTTAAGATCATACAACTCTGATATGATAACAGGAGATGTATAGCCTATGGTTCAACTACGTCCCATTTTGCTCCAAAGACTGTGGTCTGCTTATAACTTCATGAACCAAGACATGTATCACATTCATAAAAGTTTATCCAAGATTGAAAAACAGTTTGTAGAAGAGATTGTTAGGAAACAGGGAATTTGGAATAATAAAAATTCAGCAGGCTTACAACATGTAAATGTTTTCATAGCAGATGGAGAGGGCATCTTTAATTGATAATCCCCCTGGTGTTTACAGAATTAGAGCAGGGATAACCACTTGCACTTTGCATGCTTTAATTATTCTGTCTTGATCTGATCAGAAAATCATGAGCTTGTCCTTTTATAAACATGAGGATTACACAGAAGCCAGTAAGTACTCTCAATGGGGATGTCCAGTGAAACTTAACAGAATGGAGTTCTGTTATTATCATTTCTGCTTGTTAATTTGTTCTCTCAAAGCCCCGTATTTGTATGTTTTGCTTTGCACTAAAAATAAACGAAGTCAAATTGCTTCAGACCAGTCAGTAAGTGTAAGCACCTAAATGAAATAATAAAAGAGTCCCACTATTAAAAGTTCTCCCTCTGTCTTATTCTCCTTAATTTTGTTTTTCCATTTGCCTCTTTAAAAAAATCAAATGCTCTTCTCCTTTCTAAATTGCTTTGGCTTCATTCCTATTTCCTGCCAATTCCCTATTTTAAAATGAAGTTTCTGGCCCATTTAGAAGTAAATTTGGCTTACTGACTATTTCTATGCCTGCCTATGTAAATTTAGTACAGCAACTCAAATGGAGGCGCTTAACATTTTTGAAGAAAATTAGAACAGGAAGAGCCCTTTAAAGTCATCTAGAGCCCCTTCATTTTACTTGTAAATAGAAAATGAAGCAAATCTCTTTTCTCTCCCATCAAATAAAGACTGATACACAGAAAGACCTTGGCTGCAAATGTAATCAGACTTTTGCAACAGACCCCCCCAAAGCTTGAGCTGGGTCTCTGTGCCGGGGTAAGAGCGTCCATTAGAAACCTGTGGTTCAGACTCCGGTTGTTTGGTTTCCAGTCTCCTGCTCTCTTTAGTTCTCACAGACAATTTCAGAATCCATTTCATTTTGTTCAAAAAGGATTGCTCATTCATAAGAAGCGTCATACTTGGGGCACCTTGGTGGCTCAGTCAGTTGAGCATCTGACTCTTGGTTTTGGCTCAGGTTATAATCCTAGGGTCATGGACTTGAGTCCGCATTGGATTCCACGCTGAGCTTGCTTAAGATTCTCTCTCTCTCCCTCTGCTCCTCTCCTGAGCTTTCATATACCCTGTCTCTCTCTTTGTGTGTGTCTCTCTCTCAAAAAAAAAAAAAAAAAAAAAAAAAAGAAAGAAAAAATGCATCATGCTTAAATATTATGAAGGAAAAGAAAACTATCTTAAAATCTTAAAATATCACTTACTGCTTTCTTTTTTGCCTAAAAGGAACATGTAAGAAAAAAAAGGTTTTATTTATTTTTCTGTCACTCTTTTCTATAATTCAATACATGTTTCAAGTAAAAAAAGTAAGTTTAATTTGTAAGACATTTGGGGAATACAACAAGGGATTAAGTTGACCTCTGGTATGTAGTTGAATTCCATAAATAATAGTTTCTAATAAGGGGAAACAAAAACATGAGCTGTCCCATTTATGAGTACCTTTGATCTGTTTATGAGAATGAAGCTTCAATTCTGCTGTCTTCCTGATAGCAGGACCATGAACTCTGTTAGAATCTGCTCAGATTTCACATATTTTTACTTATTTGATATATTTTTCTTGAAGAAAACACTTATTCCTTCTGTTAGTAAGTCATACAATCAGATCTGTTTTACTCCCCGTGAGTATATAGGAGAGCAATGTCACCTTCACCCAGCCACCTCTGAGCCACGGGCTCTTCCATGAGTTCTCTTCAAACGAATCACCACTTTATTCTCTCTTTTTTAAAAAATATTTATTTATTAAGAGAGAGAGAGAGTCAGTGAGAGAATCCCAAGCAGGCTCCAGTGCAGAGCCCTACTCAGGGCTCGATCTCATGAACAAATCGTGAGATCATGACCTGAGCCAAAACCAAGAGGGATGCTTAATCCACTGAGTCACCCAGGTGTCCCATCACTTTCTTCTCTTAATGTGGGTCATAAATTCACTAAACTCCTTATCGTAATATGTGTTGATGGTTTAAGCAACCTCAGTTCATTTCATTGAATTGTCTGACTTTTCTGCTTTCCACTAAGTAGAACAGAATGTCTTAGTAGATAGACACAGAAACTCTGGCAACTTAATAAACAAAATCAAACAAACAAACAAACAAACAGCTGTGATTAGGCCCTGGACTCAGATGTTTTGCACTGATGAAGGAGATTGCTAATATTTCTAAGGACATCGTCACTTAAGAAACACTATATATATTGCATCAAATTTATCCTTATATACACTCATTAGCGTCTCCCAGCACCCCCCCCGCCGTTATGTTTAATGTGGTCTAAGATGCTCTTATAGTTTTAAATGGATAGGTCAGGAAATGCATAGAAACATTTTAGCCTTACAGAACATGGAGATGCTTTTAAGGTCATAGGAGTTTTTTTCTTACTTAAAGAAACAAAACTTCTTCAAACAATGATCCATCAAATCAAAGGGTGGTTCTCTTAAAAATCATTCCTATTAAAGACTTCTTTACCAGTCACTGCATATCACACGGGTGCTAATAAAATGGACCTTGCCTAATGAACAGCTGTTATTATTGGTTAAGCTGATTGAAATAAGAGAGAATTATGGCCAGCTGCAAAACACATTCATGAGTGGTGAGAGAAACTAGCAGCTGGTATTCCGCTTGCTATAAATATTTTTAATTAAAATTTGCCTCCTGGTTTTCAATTTGTGTAATAGTAGGGATTTTTAGTTACTTACTTTCTGGGTAAAGGGATGTGTTTCTCTTCAAGAGAGCTTTTTAACTCTTCTATTAACAATAGCTATTAACAATAATGGTGGCACCCTGCTGGCTGGTAGGAAAATGAGATGCATGATGAAATTCTTATTCTTTTCTAGAACTATCTGTGCTTAAGAATTTCAAAGTTTTGTTTGCGGCCAATGCCTATTTCTACAGAGTCCCAGCTACCCATCAGTTCTTATTAAGAGTGAAGACAGTGAATTGATGTATCTCAGAAGTATCAAAATGGGACCTGTATTAGAAACATAAGACATACACACATTTTCTTATGGAAATTCTGTGTTTTGACTTTTAGGACTTTCCTCCTGATACTTCCCTTTTATCTCATCATCCATTTGTTCTCAAACACTGGTGCTGTCCAGAATTTGGATCCCAGGTTACTTCTACTCTGCATCCTGTCCTCAGATATATTTGGCTTCTCTGTGGTATTGATCATATCTATATATTAATGATGCAGAAATCTCAGTCTCGAGCCCTTCCTTCTCTCCTGGGCATTAAGGTTGTACATCTGGATTCCCCTAGCCACTTAAAGCTCATTAGTTTCCACACATCTTCTCTCCTTCTGTCTTCTAATCTCAGTTAATAGCACCACTATCCCAAAGATATAGATATATAGATATAGATATAGATATAGATATAGATATAATGGAATATCACTCAGTGATCAAAAAAATGAAATCTTGCTATTTGCAATGACATGGATGGAGCTAGAGTGTATATTGCTAAGTAAGTCAGAGAATGGTAAATGCCATATGATTTCACTCATATGTGGAATTTAACAAACAAAACCAACAGGCAAAAGGAAAAAAATAGAGAGAGAGAGAGAGAGAGAGAGAGAGAGAGAGGCAAACCAAGAAACAGACTCTTGGGGCGCCTGGGTGGCTCAGTCGGTTAAGCATCCGACTTCAGCTCAGGTCATGATCTCGCAGTCCGTGAGTTCGAGCCCTGCATCAAGCTCTGTGCTGACAGCTTGGAGCCTGGAGCCTGTTTCTGATTCTGTGTCTCCCTCTCTCTCTGCCCCTCCCCCGTTCATGCTGTCTCTCCCTGTCTCAAAAATAAATAAACGTTAAAAAAAAAATTTAAAAAAAGAAACAGACTCTTAACTATAGAGAACAAACTGTTACCAGAGGAGAGGGGAGTTGGGGGATGGGTTAAATAGATGATGGGGATTAAGGAGTCCACTTGTTGTGATGATCAGAGGGTGATGTATGGACGTGTTGAATTACTATATTGTATACCTGAAACTAATATAGCACTGTATGTTAACTAGCTAGAATTAAAATAAAAACTTATAAAATAAAATAAAATAAAATAAAATAAAATAAACAGCACCACTGTCCCCTACTGAAGCCAAAAGCCTTGGAGTCACTTGAGACTTCTTTTTACCCTTACGTTCTTGACTACATATTATTAGTCTCCAAACCCTGATGATTTTACTTCCTAAATATTTCTCAGCTCTCTTCCCTCTACCTTCATCTCTATTGCTATAGCCCTTTATCTGGACTGGGAATGTTCTTGCCTAGAATGGTAAGATAACCTTCTAACTTGTCTTCTTATTCCTAGATTTGACCTTTCAATTTTTTCATCTATCTAAAATGAAATCAGACCACATCCCTCCCCTGCTTATAATTTTTTAATGGCTTTCCACCATCCTCAGGATAAATTTTGAAGTTTTTAGCATGACATTCAAGGTATTCCCTGATTTGGCCCCAACCTATCTTTCTGCCACTCCTCACTTCAACTCCAAGCTGAGTAGTTCTGAATGTTTCTACTATTTCACTCATTAGCCCTCAAAACTGTAGCTTAAATATGACATTTGGTGAAGTCTTGCACAGAATCACCCACCTCCCTATGATTCCATGACTCTTGATCATGTATGTACCTCTAGTGTAACATACATCAAAATACAGTATAATCATGTGTTTACATGTTTATATCTCTGATTAGGTCATTCTTTAATCAGGGACAGTGTCATTGATTCTCATGTTTCCACAGTCAGGGGCATGTGGACACTTAAATGTATGATATAAAAAAGATGGATTTTAAATAATTCATTAGATCAATATCCTTAGGAGTCTGTACATTATACAATTGAGGAAATCAGAATTTTTTTAAAACACCCATTACTTCTATCTTAATGAGATGGGCACTTTATTAGTGAAAGTGGGAGATCTTGTCTATCTCTTATTTACAAATAATATTCAACTCAAACCACTTATTCTCCTGCAAAATAATGACATGTTGCAAGCACTCCTTATTGATGTGCTTAATTTGCCTCCAGTGACCTAAGACTTATGTTTCAAATATCTTCCTAAGATGAATAGCTGTTATAACACATGATCATAACAATAAACTTTCTAACATTTATTTATGAAGAAACTTTATTTGAGCCTTTTTTTAGTGAAGAAATCAGGATTTAGAAATGGTCCTATGGGTCTAAACAGTCATTAGTAAGCCCGTGTTTGAGGATCTGCTTGCTTATTTAAGTTATCTTAGCCCTATGGGAAAAATACAACAAGTTTCACGAGAAGGAAAGTTTTATATAGTCTAAGTTTCTGTGTATTCAAGAAGTAATCAAACTAGGTCTATGAATAATGCAGTCCAAACTAGTATACATATGTGGCTCAGTCAGTTAAGCATCCAACTTGGCTCAGGTCATGATTTCATAGTTTGTGGGTTCAAGCCCTGCGTCAGGCTCTGTGCTGACAGCTCAGAGCCTGGAGCCCACTTCAGATCTCTGTCTCCCTCTCTCTTTCTGCCCCTCTCCTGCTTGTGTGCTTTCTCTCTCTCTCTCTCTCTCTCTCTCTCTCTCCCCCTCTCTCCCTGTCAAAACTAAATAAATAAGCAACAACAACAACAACAACAAAAAAAGAAAATGAGTTCACAATAGGAAAAATTACTACACAGATAATATTTGTTATGAGGGAAAGTTAGTAGACAAAACTATTTGGAGAATTAACACTCTATAAGAACTTGAGCTAAAAGAACAATCTGAAAAAGACTATAAAATAAATGTTTAATGCGTTCAAAAGATAAAAAGACTAGAAACCAAGAAAAAAGGATACCTGAAAGAGAGAAGACAAATTAAAAAACAAACTGTGTAGAAATTATATAGCTAAAGGGGAAACAGTGAATTGAAAGGCAGTTCCAAGGAAATCACTTAGAATGAAGCATGGAAACGTATAGAGATACCAAATATCAAAGAGTGGTTAAGGGAAATGAAGGCCATAGTGAGATTAATAAAGCTTTAATGGGAATTGCAAAAAGAAAAGAAAGAGTGGGGAATAGATAATATTTAAGAATAAAACAGATGAAGATGTTCAGTGTTAATGAAAACATGAGTTTACAGACTGAAAACACACAGGTCTTATGTATAATAAGAAAAAACTCATTGATAGATCCATTGCTAATTATAGAAAACTACAAAATTTCAAAGACAAAGAAAAATATTTAAAACCGACAAGAAGAAAAAGCATAGATTACCTACAGAGAAACAATTACTAAATTTATAGTCATATTTCTATTAGGAACAATAAAGGCAGAAAGAAAACTGAATAATATCCATAGAATACTGATAGAATGTGAACTCAGAATTCTATATCCAAGAGAATTTCTTCAAGAGTGAAAATAAAGACATCACATAAAGAAGGCTAGGGGATTGAGCACTCACACCCCCACACTGAAAGAATTACTCAGTATATAAAGATATATAAAGATATATTTCAATGAGAAAGTAAGTAAATCCATAGAGTGAGAGGGGCAGTAGTGAGCAAAGAAATGTATAAACATGTAATTCAGTCTAAATAGGTATTGACTATTTTATTTTATTTTATTTTATTTTATTTTATTTTATTGCTTATTCATCTTTGAGAGAGAGAGAGACAGAGTGTGAGAGGGTAAGGGGCAGAGAAAGAGGGAGATACAGAATTTAAAGCAGGCTCCAGGCTCTGAGCTGTCAGCATAGATCCAGATGCTGAGCTCAAACCCACAAACTGTGAGATCATGACCTGAGCCGAAGTCGGACACTCAACCGACTCAGCCACCCAGGTGCCCCAGTATTGACTTTAAAATAAACATATATGTATGCATGTGTGTGTTATATTTGATTAATTTGAGGATATTTAAAAACAATATGTGATACTTCTATGCAACATTATACTGAATGTCCAAACCATCAGGGTAAGAAAAAAAATTAAATGTTAAGGATTAAAAAGAAAGAAACAAAACCACCATTATACAGAGACTACATTCTTGATTATGTTAAAATCCCATGAGAATCCACAACTAAAATTATAAATTAATAAGAGTATCCACATATGCTGTTTCAAAGGGGCACATGCACCCCAATGTTTAGCAGTGCTATCAACAATAGCCAAAGTATTGGAAAAACCCCAAATATCCATCGATGGATGAGTGGATAAAGAATACGTGGTGTATATGTGCAATGGAGTATTACTCAGCAATCAAAAAGAATGAAATCTTGCCATTTGCAACAACCTGGATGGAATTAGAGTGTATTATGCTAAACGAAATTAGTCAGAGAAAGACAAATATCATATCACTTTACTCATATGTGGAATTTAAGACACAAACATATGAACAAAAGGGAAGGAAGCAAAAATAATATAAAAACAGGGAGGGGGACAAAAATAAGAGACTCTTAAATATAGAAAACAAACTGAAGGTTGCTGGAGGGATTGTGGGTGGGGGGATGGGCTAAATGGGCAAGGGACATTAAGGAGGCAAGGGACACTTGTTGGGATGAGCCCTAGGTGTTACATGTAAAGGGATGTATCACTGGATTCTACTCCTGAAATCATTATTGCACTACATGCTAACTAACTTGGATATAAATTAAAATAATAATAATAATAATAATAAATAAATAAATAAATTAGTTAATAAGAGTATCCTGAATGCTTGCTACATAAAATATTAGTATATAATGATCAATTACATTTTAAATTACCTACAATTCAGAAAATTTAACTTTAAAAGATATCATTTTAGGGGCGCCTGAGTGGTACAGTCGGTTAAGTGTCCAACTATTGATCTCGGCTCAGGTCATGATCTCACAGTTTGTGAGTTAGAGCCCCCCATCGGGCTCTGCGCTGATGTTGCAGAGCCTGTGGGATTCTCTCTCTCCTTTTTTCAGTCCCTCCCCAGCTTGTGTGCGTGCGTGCACTCTCTCTCTCTCACTCTGTCTCTAAATCAATAAACTAAAAAAATTAAAATAATAAAAAAATAAAATATCATTTTAAAAAGAACACAATTTCTAGATACTTAGGAAAACCTACAAAAATGTTCAGAAGTGTATGAAACGTTATGGAAAGACATTACAGAAGACATAAATAAGTGGGGAGATTATATCATGCTTATGGATAGAAAAAGTCAATATCATATAGGTGTCAGCTTTTGCCAAATTAATTTTAAATCATGCGACACCTGGGTGGCTCAGTCGGTTAAGCATCCAACTTCGGCTCAGGTCATGATCTCACGGTTTGTGAGTTGGAGCCCCACATCAGGCTCTGTGCTGACAGCTCAGATCCTGGAACCTGCTTTGTATTCTGTGTCTCCCTCTCTCTCTGCTCATCCCCTGCTCATGCTCTGTCTCTGTCTCTCTCAAAAATAAATAAACATTTAAAAAATTTTTTTAAAAATTAATTTTAAATCAAATCCCAATCCCAGTAGCTGTGTGTTTGTTTGTGTATGTGCATGTGTGTGTGTATAACTAGATAAATTATTTTAAACATTTCATTAACAAAGGGACAAGAATGACTCAAGCAATTTTTTAAAAGGACAAGATACAGAACATCTTCCTAGTAGATATCAATACTTACTATTTAAAAAAAAGCATGGTGTTCGTACAGGGATAGATATAAATAAACCAATGGAACAGACTAGAAAGCCCATATTGGAAACTTTAAAGTAAATTTCTGTTTAGATTTTATTTAATTGTGAAATATTTTAAACATACAAAAAGGTATAGAAAAAACATAATAGTCACCTAGTACCCACTAACTAAAATATTATAGAGAATGCAATTGCAGAGCCACCAGAAATGACATTTTAATCATTTGTCCTGGGACAACTGGTTTTCCACTTGTAAATAATATAATTGATTCCCACGTTAGACCACACACAAAAATCAATTAAGGTGAATTAAAACAAAAATGTAAAACTAAAACCCTGAACACCTTAGGGGAAAAGATGAGACTATTTTATAATCATATTTTATGAAGAAGAGAAAAAATTTTAAACAAGACACAAAAATTAAAAATCATAGAGTTTTACAAATCAGATTGTATTAAAATTTAAAATGTCTATTCATTAAAGGACACCAATAAAATGAAAAGAGAAGCTACATACGGTGAGAAGCTGTTTGCAACACAATACCATTCTATGACTATTCTATTGATGAAATTTAAAGGCTGGATATTAAACTTGGTGAGAATGTGAAGAAAAGGGAATAATTATGCATAGCAATTTGGTAATACAGTAAAACCTTGGTCTGTGAGCATAATTTGTTTTGGAAACATGCTCATAATCCAAAGCACTTGTATATCAAAGTGAACTTCCCAATAAGAAATAATGGACTCAGATGATTTGTTCCATAACCCAAAAATATTCATGTAAAAATGATTAAAATGCTGTAATAAGATACAAAACAATAAAGAAAATGCAAAATATAAAGAAAAATAAACAAATTAGCCTGCACTTACCTTTGAAAACCTTTGTGGCCGGTGTGAGGGAGAGAAGAGAGAGGAGGGTTATTGGGTAGGACAATTTACACTACCACTAATGGAATCACTGCTATCTATTAGCTCCATGGACTCTTTTTCTTTTAGTGCGACTTTAACAAGGAACCTATCCAATGGCACTTGCTTTTGCCTCTTTTTGAGGATTTTACACAAATGTGACATTGCATTGTCGTTAAACGGATTCATCGCTCGTACTGCTACAGCCTTATTCGGATGGTGCTTTTCTACAAAATTTTGCACTGTTTCCCTTATTTTACACATCTCCCTAATCTCATTTGAAGTGAGGGATTCCTCTGCCTTTTTCTTCCTCCTCCTCTGCAGATGAGATCTCCTCCACAACCTCTTGCTGTTGCTCACGATACAGATCCATCAGTTTGTCGGTGGTCAGCTCCTGGCCATGTTTCTCCACCAGCTCTTGAATGTCCTCCTCATTCACCTCCAGTCCCATGGTCTTCCCCAAGTACACAATTTCATGGACAACTGGTGGCTTACGTTCATGAGCAAGCCCCTCTAAGTCATGTCCAAGAATGCAATCAGACCACAGTTTTCTCCAAGCAGAATTGAGGGTTCTCTTGGTGACCCCATTCCAGGCTTTATTGCAGACCTTGAGACAGTTCTCGTTGTGGAAATGATTTTTCCAAAACTCTCAGAGGGTAAGGTTTGTTCCTTTGGTCACCTCAAAGCATCGCTGAAATAGTGATTTGGTGTAAAGCTTTTTAAAGTTGAAAATGACCTGCTGATCCATGGGCTGGAGGATTGGGGTGGTGTTGGGAGGAAGGAACTTGACCTTAATGAACTCGAATTCCTCCAGTAAGTCATCCCCAAGGCCTGGAGCATGAGCAGGAGCATTATCCATGACCAGCAAGGCTTTGAGTGGCAGATTCTTTTCTAAGAGGTATTTCTTCACTGCAGGACCAAAGACCTCTTTGATCCACTCAACAAACAAGATATGAGTGACCCAAGCTTTGCTGTTGGACCTCCACATAATGTTTAACTGGGTCTTCTGTACCTTGCATTTCTTGAAGGCTCGTGATTCTTGGAATGATACACGAGCAGCGGCTTGACTTTGAAGTCCCAGCTTGCATTAGCACAAACCAAGAGACTGAAATGGTCTTTCACTGGCTTGTGACCGGGCATTGCATTCTCTTCTTCTGTAATGTAGGTCCTCTTTGGCATCTTTTTCCAAAAAAACCCCATCCCATCACAGTTAAAAACTTCCTCCATGAGGTAACACTCAGAAACCATAAGCTTCTGGAACTCAGTAACAAACGCCTCAGCTGCCTTAGCATCTGAACTTGCAGCCTCTCCATGCCTCACAACACTATGGATGCCGCTTCACCTCTTAAAGTTATCAAACTATTCCCTGCTTGCCTTGAAGCCTTCTTTGTTTTCTGTTGATGTGCCTGGCCGTTCACTTATGAGGTCGGTGCACAAGGCCTTTGCCTTCTTGCAGATAAAGTTCTCAGTCACAGTATCACCGGCTAGTTGTTGCTCATTTATCCAAAGCAGGAGCACCTTTTCTACATCTTCCAGAACACGTGGCCGTTGCTTTGATATTCTCGTGACTCCTTTTGCTGCATCTAGCCCCCTTATTCTTCTTTCTTCTTTAAAATTGTGCAGATGGCCAACATAGACTACTTATAAAATCTTGCAGTTTCGGCCACTCTCATACCTTGTTCATACTTCTCAATGGTTTCCTTCTTAACCTCTACTGTAATCAGCTCCTTCTTCTTACTGCCTTTCCTTTCAAACTTCTTCTGCATGGGGGCCATTGTATATGCTTGCTTAGATGTTGACTACAGTACAGCATTAATAAACTTGTCATATACTGTATTTAATGTAACTGGCAATAGGAAGCAGAGGAAAGAGTCTATATATGCAGGCAGCCCAACCTAGAATGAAGCAAAGCATTCCTAAGCTTACTTTTGTATGGAAGAGCAAAGGAGTGTCCATAGGTGCTTTGAAGTGACAAAAAATAAAATAGTACCAGTTGTGGGCACCTTCCAATGTTCTGAAAAACCACCAATTTCTGCCAAATACTGTGGCAAAAAAAATATCCTTCTAAAATATTCTTATTCCCTAATCTGGACATATTACATACATTACCCAAGTGTTAAAGCTATGCTTGGTACAAAACTTTGATCACTGAAAGGATGAAACCATGTTTTCAGTCCTGATGCACATCTACATCCCTGTGTGATACTTTCTCTGAGGATGATGGGGGTTCAGAAAATGGACAGGATAGAAGTTAAAATAGGTGGCAGATAAATCTAGTCTCTTAATAAATTGAATCACTGAAAATGTCAAAGGGCACAGACATAAATTATTGTTATTAGCCAAATCAGCATAAAGCACAGAGTTGTGGATGCCAGAACTGAATTTATGTTTGGAGAGAGTTCAGTTTACTTTTTTTTTTTTTTTTTTTTAAATGAGGATGCAGGGGAAGGAATGGAAAGCAGGGGCATTTCAATGATTGTTGTCTCCCTCAGTCATCCTTCAGTGCCCCTTGTTTAACATGGAGGCCAGCAGCGTTGAATGCACATGCTAAAGGGATAACTGCCTGCTAAGGACTGATGGGCTTTTCCTATTCACTCACCATAAACTAGATTTAGGAGTTTCTTTCTGTGGGCCAGATAAGTGCCTCAAAGGTGGCAACGGCACAACTGATTAAAGACATAGTGTGGCTGAATAACGATTGAGGCTGCATTGGTTCTCTGCCATGTAACACAAGACTCTCAGGCCTTCTGGATCCCCTCCTCTGCAGCCTTGTCTCTCTCACAGCATCTGGCAAAGAAAACTACAAGCCCCTCTGGATTCCCCCACTCCCAGCCTGTGTTTGCTTCTGGGATGGCCCTTACCACTTGTCACATAGCGTGTGTCTTTGGAGCTCTCTGTTTATGGATTTAGGGCTCCCTTAGGGAAGCATATGCACATAACTTGCTCAACGTAGACCTACAGTATTTGAGAAAATATACCTGTTAAATGGATACTATAAAAAAGAAATTAGAGGATCGTATATGAAAAGTTCTTATCTATTCTAATTTAGTGATCCTGGGAGACACTTACACACATACAAACACACAATGGGAGTGAACATATTTTTGAAAAATCTTTTTTTATATCAATGTCTCTGTTACATTCTCCCCTAAATCAATGTAGCATTCTATATTTCTTTCTTAAACTGTTCTAAATGGTGACAAAACTTAGTTAAGGATGAAAGTGAATTTTGTAATTAGCTAAGAACCACATGGAGTTCATTTTAATCAAAACATAGCACAGCAATCACATCGTTAATTAAAACCTCATACTTAGAAGATAAAATACTATGAAAAAAACAAAATGATTTTTTTAAGTAGGCTTCACGCCAACCATGGCACTTGAATTCACGACCCTGAGATTTAGAGTTGTGTGCCCTACCAACTGGGCCAGCCAGGTGCCCCCAAAACAAAATGATTTTATACGACCCAAACACATATAAGCATATTCTGATCAACTTCAGGATCCTGCTAATTACAGGATTAATTATATATGGTCAGCATTATTATTAGAAGTTGATCAGTAGGATGACATTCATCTATGAGAAACAAAAACCCAGTAAACATTTAAAATACCAACTTTCATGTAGATTGTACACAGTTGAGACAGCATCTCTAAAATGTCAGCAGATAATTACATTTGTTCTCTTTTGCTCCATCAACCTTAGTGATAACTTTCATCCTTATGGTTTCATGATGGCTGCTATACTTCCAGTCATCACAGGCATGTTCCAAGCAGGAAGAATGGAAGAAAGCAAAGCAGCAAAAAGCCCTCTTAGTCTCAGAGGCCTTCCACCTACATGTCATAGGCCACAACTGAGCTATATAGCTACGCTGAGCTGAGAGAAAGGCTGGGAGTTGAACATATTCATTGTCTAGCCTCAATACTAGAAGAGGAAAGGGTTGGGAAAGGTATTGAAAGACCCATACTGCAGCATCAACTATGGAAGGTTTTTGCATATTTATCTTGAAAACTATGGAAAACATGTGAATGTTTCTACATCTCTGTAACTCATCCCTCATTTTGGTTATGAAGTTTCTAAGAAGAATAATTTGGGGGTTTTGCTAATCCACTTGGTTACCTCAGAGAGGAAATGATAGGATGTAACCTTTTGAGGTGGCACTTTGGGGGCATGTGACAGCTCACTATGAACCAGAAGACAGTAGTATTCACCACCCAGCTTGGTGCACACACAAAAAAGGGGGCCTTTGGGAAACGTGAAGTAAGACCATGTGGTGTATACCACCCAGACCTTACTCACAGGGTATTTCCAGTGGAAGTGAGTGAGCATCTCAGGATTCTGAATTGGAGCTTCACAGCTGCCACTTTAGGAAGGTTCACATTGTTTGCACTTAGTCCCCAAGAAGTCCTCAAATTATTTTTTCAGAGAAAGCCCTTGATAATGCCATTTGGGATTGGGGAGATTTGAATAAAATGTTAGCACCTTACCAATGGCAGGTGTGGTGTCTCGCCAATGAGATGGGGGCCCCCAAGTGTAAGGCAATGATCTGGTGGAAGCCAGGGGCATGGGCAGTGGAAGGATTCACCTGAGGCAGAACAGAGGAGGTAGAAATCAGTTGAATACACCGCAAGGGAGCAGTGGACAGGGCAGCAGAGGAGAGACTGCATTGAGGCAGAGGGTGGGGGCTGCATTTAAAGTGAGAAGGTGAGGAGGTATGGGAACAGAATGTATGGAGTTTTCCCTTTTTTGGTGACTGTGTCTAGTTGTAAGTAGTCCATTGGTAAGTTAGGGCCTATGGGTGTTTTGAGGTGGGTCACCTGATGGGCCTGTCTGTGTTCAGCCAGGTGGTCGCTGTGGGCCCTTTGGCCTTGATCAAGATTCTATTGCTCAAGACTGTTGCCTAAAAGTGGCCTCTACAGAAGGGACCTTTAGAATTCATTGAGCCCAAGCCCTCTTACTTCATCTGAGGAAACTCAAGACCAGGAAATCAAGTCCTTTGCACTGGGACATCCAGATGAGGACCACTTTGGTACCCTTTTCTGTTTTAGCATTTGGAAGAATTAGGAACACTCCTACAGTGTATTCCCCGTAGCACAGTGTGCTTCCTGTACTTGACTATAAACATTTGTTTAGTGTCCTTCACCTCTGCACTGTAGACTCTCATGCAAGTAGGGACTATGTCTGTCTTAAATGCACTATTTCTAGGGCCTGGTGCAATTTTGCAGATAGAGTAGGCACTCCATATATTTTTCATGGAATTGCTATTAAAGAAGAAAGAAGAGGAGGAGAGAAAGGGGGAGGAGGAGGAGGAGGAAGAGAAGGGATGAAAATGACAAGATGCAAATGGAGTCATTGTACCCCCACCCCCCCAGCAAATCAAGACTTAATTATAGTTTCAACCTATCCCAGGAATGTGCCCATTAAACAGTCAATCTGGAATTTTCTGATTGGTACTAGTGAGGTAATCTGCATGAGAAAAACCCTACAATTCCCCTCCCAACAAAAGAAGACTGTCCTGGCCTGAAACAACACTTTCTTTTCTTTTGCTAATACTTTTTTTTTTTAATTGTTTGTTAACGTTTATTCATTTTTGAGAGACAGAGCATGAGTGGAGGAGAGGCAGAGAGAGGAAGACACAGAATCTGAAGCACGCTCCAGCTGTCAGCACCGAGCCCCATGCGGGGCTCGAACTCATGATTCGTGAGATCATGACCTGAACCAAAATTAACCTACTGAGCCACCAAGGTGCCCCTCTTTTGCTAATACTTCTTTGCCCTACCCTCCTTCCTATGAAAACCTTCCATTTTGTACAACTCCTTGGAGTATCTCTGTCTTTGCTAAACTTGAGGTTCCCCAATCCATGAATCACTAAATAAAACAAATTAGATCTTCAAATTTACTCGGTTGAGGGGGCACCTGGGTACAGTGCCTCAGTTTAAGTTAAGCAACGGACTCTCAAGTCATAATCTCACTGTTCGTGAGTTCGAGTCTGTCCCTCTCCCCCCCACCAGAATTCTATCTCTTCCTCTCTATCCTTCAGGGTTCTAAATACATACATACATACATACATATATACATACATAACAAATTTACTCAGTTGAATTTTATTTTTTAACAGAATGTATAAATTAAGGACTAGATGGCCGAAAAAATGATAAGCAACACTTGATAGAGATTATGATCTTTTTTTCCCTAATCACCAGCATTTTTAAGGCTATTGTTATATTCTGGTCATCTGCAGAAATTGGGTAAAGAGCCAGTACTGTATTAGACTATGGAAGATTTTCCTACCTATGCCATTCCTGACCCCCTCAATAACCCACTTTCCCAGGACCAAGGAGCATTTAAGTCCTTTCTGTTTGTGAATCTGGGAATGAATGGAAATAGACGTATTTTCACTAAAATGTTCCACTATCTGAGAAGATATTGGTTACCTGACAATAGTATAGACCCAGAAATTTTTTTTTTAATTTTAGAAAATGTTTATTTACTTTTGAGAGAGAGACAGAGCGTGAGCAGGATAGGAGCAGAGACAGAGGGAGACACAGAATCTGAAGCAGGCTCCAGGCTCCGAGCTGTTGGCACAGAGCCTGATGCAAGAGTGAACTCACAAACTGTGAGACCCTGACCTGAGCTGAAGTCGAATGCCCAACCGACCACCCAGGCATCCCTAGACCCAGAAATTCTAAGTGGACATTTTAATGCAGAGCTAAGGAGACTATACTAGTATCAGTCATGATGCTAAATCCTGAGGATTCTTCACTGAGCCATCTGGGGCGGTACAGAGTGTGTAACCAGTTCACATGGTCTCCTACCTTATAACCGACATCGAGCTGGAGCCCAGTGATAAAAATACCGTTTTAATTTTTGCCACATCCTTGGGGTCTGCTGTTTACTTTGTTTTCAATGGATTACTTTTGGGAGATGCTCTCAGCATTTTTAAGGTTACAGAGAAAGTTGTTCTGTTCAATTTTATTCCAAACTGAAATACTGTTCAGTCTGCTGGGGGCTAGAGAACATCTCAGACTGCAGATGGCCAGGTCATCCAGGCATGTGAGTAGTTGGGAATCTGTCATTTGTTACCCAAGGTAGGAGTGCACTCCACAAAGAGGAATCACTTGTTGCTACTTCTAAATCTGTTTATAAATCCTTATATTCACTGCAGGATGAGGCACCATGGAATTAGAAATGATACAGATTTTAAAAGATCAGAAAGGCTATTTCAGCAACTCCTGAGCACAAATAAAGCTCTCCCTAGCGGTTAGAGAAGAAAACGATTGAATCCTCTTAAATGCTATGTTTTCTAACCACTTGAGATTATCCTGTACATCGAATATTATCATTTTATTTTCTCTAAAATTACAGTTTAAGACAAACGGCTCTTAACGTTAAACTGATTGTTCTAACTACAATTCTATCTCATTATCATTTGTTTAATAATACTAGTGAATTAGTCATTATATATTCTTATCTTGACAAATAAAGCCCATGCTCTAAAAATCATAATTATCTTATTTGAGTTTTTCAAAGTCTATGTCAGTAATTCCTCAACCACTTATTCCACAAATACATGGTAAACATAAAAAAGAACAAAAATTATTCATTTGTGTCATATTTTTTCTCTCCACTATTACCTTTCGTTCAAGACACTTTTTTTTTTTTTTTTTGAAGTTTCTACCCGGGTCCCTTTTATACAAGGACGTATCTCGTTAATATCATGGGAACTTCTAATGAGTTTTCTATAACATGTAACTGGGGCGCAAGGATGCAAGAGCACCTGGCCCTGGGGGGAGGGGGTCCCAAACAGACCAGCTTTTGCCATTTGCCACCGACAGAATCTAAAGGCAGAGGGACGAGCGGTAGTGAAACAAGAAAGGAATTTACTTCTGTGAGGCCATCACCGAGAAGACGGCCGACTAACAACTCAAAGACTGTCTCCAAAGTGCTGAAAATACTTACAGGTTACATAAGGAAAACATGGGACAAAGGTCAGTGGATACTTGCAGGTGGGCAGTGAGGGTCAGGCTGATCCTTGTCTTGGACTTAATCACACAGGGTCTTGCTGGCATCAGGGCACTCCCTATTGCTTGGGGGGATAGTTTCCACTCCCATCACAGGATGCTTTGTCCCCTGGGATTTTTGCCTTGGTTAAAAGATAAGCTGGAAAGAGCTTAATCAGGTAGAAAGTATAAACGGAGGTCAAAATGGAGGTAAGTAAAGTCCTCTTTCAAACAGACATTTTGAAATTAGCTCTTCTGGAATTAGTTGGACCTACAGTTTGTAGAATGAGTCAAGTTTGTTGCACCTTTTCTGTCCCTCTGACTCTTCAACGCTAGCAAATTTTGACACTGCATCATCCATTTAAAATTAGTAAGTTTCCGGGGCATCTAAAGGGCTCAGTCAGTTAAGCGTCCAACTTCAGCTCCGGGCATGATCTTGGGGCTCCTGAATTCGAGCCCCGAATGGGGCTCTCTACTGTCAGCACAGAGCTGGCTTTGGATCCTCTGTCTCCATCTCTCTCTCTGCCCCTCCCCCACTAGCGCGCGCGCGCGCACGCGCTCTCTCTCTCTCTCAAAAATAAACATTGGGGCACCTGGGTGGCTCAGTTGGTTAAGAGTCTGACTTCCGCTCAGGTCATGATCTCACGGTTTGTGAGTTTGAGCCCTGCCTAGGGCTCTGTGCTGACAGCTCAGAGCCTGGAGCCTGCTTTGGATTCTGTGTCTCCCTATCTCTCTGCCCCTCCCCTGATCATGCTCTGTCTCTGTCTCTGTCTCAAAAATAAATAAACATTAAAAAAATTTAAAAACATAAACATTAAAAACATTTAAATTAAATTAATAAGTTTCCAAAATAGTGACTCTTGAAAAATCATAATAGATGCTCAGCTGTTGCCAGTGTTAATAGTGGCCAAATAAGAAATTTATCTCAGATGAAAGCAGAGTTTGAAAAGCCACTATTTAAATAAAAATACATGCAATTCTAGCAATAGTGATTGTTCTAGTTTGTTCGGGCTTCTATAACAATATACCATAGACTGGATGATTTATAACAACAAATATTTATTTCTCACAGTTCTCCACCCTGGGAAGTTCAAGATCAAGGCACCTGCAGATTCAGTGTCTGGTGAGGGCAGCTTTTCTGATTCATAGACAGCTAGCTATCTTTTTGCTGTGTCCTCACAAGGTGGAAGGGGGAAGGGAGCTTTCTCTGGCCTTTTTTGGAAGGTCACTAATCCCATTCTCCTGGGTAGACCTAATCATCTCCCAAAAGCCTCACCTTCTAATATCATCACCTTGTGGGTTAGGATTCAACATACGAATTTTGGTGATGGGAGGAGATACAAATATTCAGATTATAGTGATCTTCACTTTTCCCAAATTTTAACTAAAGGCAAATAACCTCTTTGGGAAGGAGCTACACTCAATTAGCTCATGCAGGCTCTGTGTTAATTGCAGTATGTATTTGTGTATATGTGTGTATATGTATATGTACGTATATATGTGTATATATGTATGTGTATAGTTTAATTTTTTTTTTAAACATTTATTTATTTTTGAGACAGAGAGAGACAGAGCATGAACGGGGGAAGGTCAGAGAGAGGGAGACACAGAATCCGAAACAGGCTCCAGGCTCTGAGCTGTCAGCACAGAGCCTGACGCGGGGCTCGAACTCACGGACCACGAGATCATGACCTGAGCCGAAGTCGGACGCTTAACCGACTGAGCCACCCAGGTGCCCCTAGTTTAATTTTTATTACAACCAATCATGTAAAATGTTATTTTTCCTACTTTACAATTGAGAAAATGGAATGAAGAAAAATTAAGTAACTTGACCAAGGACACACTGCCAATAGATTGCAGAGCTGGGATTCAAATGCAGGCCCTGGTCTTTTAATCCAGTATCTGCTCGTTCAGCAAAAAGAAAAATTTTAATTTTTTTAAGTTTATTTATTCTGAGAGAGAGAGAGAGAGAGAGAGCATGAGTGGAGGGAGGGCAGAGAGAAAGAGAGAGAGTATCCCTAGTAGGCTCCACACTGACAGTGTGTTAGCTCAATATGGGGCTCGAACCCACAAACCTGTGAGATCATGACCTGAGCTGAGATCAAGAGTCAGACCCTTAACTGACTAAGCCACCCAGGTGCCCCTTCAGCAAATATTTATTAAGTATGTACGATGGAAGGGATATTGTGTGAGAGGATGAAGAAGAAAAGAAAGTAAGTCAGAGTTCCTGCCTTCAAAGAAGTCAACACTGATTTTAAAAGAATATGGAAGTGCCTCAGCAGTAGATTTGTAGGATATCACAGAGAACCATGCTATGTATGAAAGAAGAGTGGTTTTCTACTTGGAATTTTCTTATGGGAAATGCCCTTTCTTCAGAGGAAAATCAGTAACTGAAACTTCCAGACACTTAAGACTATAAAATATACAGTTCCTTGTTTCTTTCCTAATTCAAACATTTTCATTGAGTGCAGCAATGGCCATGTCTCCCGGACTGTGTTAATAAACAGGGTGCAGGCCAGCACGCCTATTCCTCCAATGCTAGTACATTCCGTCTTTACCTCCTCCAAAGCTGATAGAGTAGGAAGAAAATCACCTCCCTTATTAGATTTGTTTCAGTGTTAGCAAAGTTAACAGACATAAAGTCCCAAATGGGAAGGCACTCCCCCAAATCCTGAGTTGTGAGTATACACTCATACCAAGAAACTGCTAATTAGGTTGGCAACAATTAAACTGAACTGCAAGTAACTCAGAGGGATTATTTTTTCTTCCTTCCTTCCTTCCTTCCTTCCTTCCTTTTCTTTCTCTGTCTCTCTCTCTCTTTCTTTTCTTTTTCTGTTCTGTTCTTTTCTGTTCTTTTCTTTCTTCTCTTTCTTTTCCTTTTTTTTTCTTTTTGTCTGTTAGTTTATTGCTGATGGATCAGAAAGGCAACCTTAGAAAGACAGTGACAATGCTATCCACATTACCCCCCTTCCAATTACAGTATCATTAACTGAAATAATCTTTTTGTTATGGTTGTTGTTATTTGTCTTCTCCAATTAGGAGGTAAGCACCATGATATCAGGGACCTTAACTTTCTCATTTAGCACTATGTAGTCCATGCCTAAAACTGTGCCAGGTGTATAATAAACAATTTTTTTGTTCAACAAATATTTACTTCTTTATTATTTTTTAAAAAATGTTTATTCATTTTGAGAGAGTGCATGCAAGCGGAGGAGGGGCAGAGAGAAGGAGAGAGAGAGAATCCCAAGCAGGCTCCATCCTGTCAATGCACAGCCTGACTCGGGCTGGAACTCGCAGACTGTGAGATCAGGACCTGAGCTGAAATGAAGAGTCAGACACTTAGCCGACTGAGCCATCCAGGTTTCCCCAACAAATATTTATTGAGCATGAGTGAGTGAGTGAAGGAAGGAATAAGTGCTCTAATTTTATTAGGACTTTTATGACACTAAAAACTGTATCCTCTAAAAAGAAATTACCCCTCCATTTTACCAAAATATTTATTTCTCATTTCATTTCTCTGAAGGAATTTTCTGTCATTTAGCAAAGACAGGGCATTAAGAGATATATGACCCTATTTATTTATTTATTTATTTATTCTTTTTTAATTTTTATTTTTTATGTTTTTAAATTTTTAAATATAATTTATTGTAGCTAACATAGAGTATACAGTGTGCTCTTGGCTTCAGGAGTAGATTCCCATGATTCATCACTTACATACAATACCCAGTGCTCATCCCAACAGATGCCTTCCTCAGTGCCCATCACCCATTTTCCCCTCTCCCTTGCTGCCTCCCCCATAAACCCTCAGTTTGCTCTCTATATTTAAGAGTCTCTTATGGTTTGGCTCCCTCTCTCTTTGAAGTTATTTTTTACCTTCCCTTCATCATCTTCTGTTAAGTTTCTCAAATTCCATATATGAGTGAAAACTTACAATATCTGTCTTTCTCTGACTGACTTACTTCACTTAGCATAATACCCTCTAGTCCCATCCATGTTGTTGCAAATGGCAGGATTTCATTCTTTCTCATTGCCAAGTAGTATTCCATTTTATATATAAACCACATCTTTATCCATTCATCAGTTGATGGACATTTGGGCTCTTTCCATAATTTTGCTATTGTTGATAGTGCTGCTATAAACATTGGGGTCCATGTGCCTCTATGAATTAGCACTCCTGTATCCTTTGTGTAAATTCTTCGTAGTGCTATTGCTGGGTCATAGCCTAATTCTGTTTTTAATTTTTTGAGAAACCTCCACACTGTTCACCAGTTTGCATTCCCACCAACGGTGCAAGAGGGTTCCCATTTTTCCACATCCTTTCCAACATCTATTGTTTCCTGAGCTATTAATTTTAGCCACTCTGACCAGTGTGAGGTGGTATCTCAATGTGGTTTTAATTTTATTTCTTTGATGATGAGCAACATTGAGCATCTTTTCATGTGACTGTTGGCCATCTGGATGTCTTCTTTGGAGAAGTGTCTATTCATGTCTTCTGCCCATTTCTTCACTAGATTATTTGATTTTGGGGTGTTAACTTTGGTAGGTTCTTTATAGATTTTGGATAATAACCCTTTATCCGATTTGTCATTTGCAAATATCTTCTTCCATTCAATCCGGTGACTTTTAGTTTTCCTGATTGTTTCCTTTGCAGTGCAGAAGCATTTTATCTTGATGAGGTCCTAATAGTTCATTTTTGCTTTTATTTCCCTTGCCTTCGGACACGTGTCAAGTAAGAAGTTGCTGTGGCTGAGATCAAAGAGGTTGTTGCCTGTTTTCTCCTCTAAGATTTGGATGGGTTCCTATCTCACATTTAGGTCTTTCATCCATTTTGAGTTTATTTTTGTGTATGGTGTAAGAAAGTGGTCCAGGTTCACTCTTCTGCATGTTGCTGTTCAGTTGTCCCAGCACCATTTACTGAAGAGACTGTCTTTTTTCCATTGGATACTCTTTCCTGCTTTGCCAAAGAATAGTTGGGCATATATTTGTGAGTCCAATTCTGGGTTCTCTATTCTATTCCATTTATATGACCTTATTTTAAATGGTGATAATTGTTTCAAATATCTATTCCTGTGTAACAAACATCCTGAAAACATAGTGACTTAACACCACCAAATATTCATTAATTTTCCTATTTCTGTAATTAGGCTGGACAGTTATTTTGCTCCACATGGTAGGTACTAAAGCTGAAATGTCTAAGATTGCTTCTTCATGTTTTCATGTCCAGAACACAAGCAATGTTGACTGGAACATCTGAGAGCTGGCCCCGGGCATCTCTGTATCTGTCTCTGTCTCTCTGTCCCTGTCTCTCTCTCTCTCTCTCTCTCTCTCTCTCTCTCTCTCTTCACATAGCTAGGTTGGACTTCCTCACAGTGAGGTGGTCTCAGGGTAGTTGAACTTCTTACCTTTCAGCTCTCTTCCAAGAAAGAGAAAGCACAAACTGCCACTCTTCCTGAAGGCTTGACTTGGAATTAGCGAAGTCCTATCCACAGTATCCTATTGGTCCAAGTAAGTCACAGGGCCAGACCAGATTCAGTGCGAGAAGGAATAGGCTCAATCTCTTGGTGTGAGTGTCATCCTTATATGAAGAGAGAAGGTGTCAATGGTGGCTATCTTTGGAGACTATAAACCACAATAATGAGGTGCTTCTCCCAAGGTTGCCTACCTAACTACATTGGAAATGCTGTGACTATGTAGAGGTATGTACCAGGCAGGGATGATGAACAAAGCAGTGTGTGGGATAGGAAGGTATGGCCTCCTTGCTCCTAACTTATGCTGCTGACATGTTGACATTACTTCATTGCTTTGGTGTGGCAACAGCTCCAGCCAAGTCACTACTGCCAAATACTTGCCCATCTGTCCTCAAATATGACTAATTGCCACTATAATGATTCTTCAGCTTTATTAAACACCTGCCTTCTGCAAAACCAAATGAGATTCACAAAGACTTCTTCATTAATCATTGCAGCATCCCTGATGAGAGCTTGAAGGAAGTAGGTGTAGTCTCATTTTAGAAATGAAGAAAGTGCAACAAAGTGAAGCTCTAAGAAGGTTATCCAACATCGCACAGCTGGTTGACTAGAATAAAGGGGAGGGGCAGTGTGTGTGTATCAGACAGAGACAGGGACAGGGACAGAGACATACAGAGAGACAGAATGAGAGGGAGAATGAGAGAGAAAAAGTCCTCTCTGGGAAGGCAAGAAATAGAGCCATCAAAATCTTTTCTTCAGGGTGCCTGGGTGGCTTAATTGGTTGAGCGTCCAACTCTTGATTTCAGCTCAGGTCATGATCTCACGGTTCATGAGATCAAACTCCTTGTTGGGCTGTGCAATGACATTGCAGAACCTGTTTGGGATTTTCTTCCTCCCTCTCTCTCTGCCCCTCCCCTACTCTCTCTCTTTCTCTCTCAAAATAAATAAATATTTTTTTTAGAAATCATCTTTTCTTTTCCAACGCTATATGACAACCACTTAAGTGTCTTAACATGCTAACTGATTTCCAGAAGCAACAAACTTCTGCTATAATCAAACACTATGACTTGCCCCCCCCCCCGCCAAAATCATTGTAATGAGATTTAACCTGTATCATTTTCAAATCTGTTTTGTTTCCTTTTAGCTATACAGGCGCTTCTGCACTGATGAGTATAAGTTTCAAAGTTCTGTTGTGCAGATTAGATTAAAAGACATAGCACATAATGTGTGAGTAGTGGCTTATAATAGGCATCCAGTAAGTGGGAATGGTTATTATCACAAGTCTTTATTTTTTTTTAAGAAAGAGTGAAAGAGTGTGTGTGTGGGAGAGAGAGAGAGAAAGAGAGAGAGAGAGAGAGAGAGAGAGAGAAAGTGAATCTTAAGCAGGCTCTATGCTCAGTGTGGATCCTAGTGTGGGGCTCAGTCACACAAACCGTGAGATCATGACCTGAACTGAAATCAATAGTCAAGCACTCAACCTACTGAGCCACCCAGATGCCTCTATCACAAGTTTTTGGATCTTAGGAATACTAGTATGTTAGTTGAAATAGGACTTTTAAAAGCCTTCTCTCTTTATTCTATACCTAGTGATTTTAAGAAACAACAGAGTTGATTAATAGTTACTAGGTCTGCATGTTATTAAACGCAGCTGAGTTTGTACATTCAGACCTAATCTGTGTGACCTTGCGCCAGTTGGTTAATATCTCTGGGCATTAGAATCCTCATCTGTAAATTAACGGAGCTGGACCAGATCATTTCTAAGGTTTTTTCCATCTTGGACATCTGCAGTTCCATGGAAAAAGCAAAAGCCTTTCAATTCTTCATTCAAGCCATCATCTATGAACATTTTGCCCTCTAGTGGCAAGAATCAAGGAAAACTATTCCTCCTGAGAAGTTTCGCATCCACATCCCTATTGAAATCTGATATATATATATATATATATATATATATATATATATTTGGTGAACACTTGTGCTTGCCTCAATATTGTTCCAGTTATGTCTATATAAAAATTACCCCTGAAGTTAACAGCTTTCAACAACAAACATTTATGAAGTTTCTGAGGGTCAGGAACTTAGCTGGTGCTGCAGGTTCAGTGTCTCTCAGGAGGCTACAGTCAAGGAGTCAGGCACGCTCTGGTCATCTGAAAGCTTGATCAGGCAGGAGGATGTGCTTCCCAGCTCCCTCACGAGGCTGGTGGCAAGTGGCTTCAGTTCCTTGCCTTTTGGATCTCTCCATAGGGCTGCTCAAGACAAGGCAACTTGTCACCTTCTAGGGCAAGCTATCAGAGAGAGAGAGAGAGAGAGAGAGAGAGAGAGAGAGAAACCTAGACAGAAGCTCCCATGTCTTTTACATACTAATTCAAAAGTTATATACCATGGATGAATGAACTAGAATCACATAGATTCAATACGAATAAACCTCAAAACAAACCATTCCATTAAAAAGCAAGTTGTAGGAGTACATACAGCATACATATGTATATAAATTTGTATACATTTAATATATACCTTGTATGTATATAACTAATATAAAATACTTATATAATTAATGTAATTATATACCAGTTTATTAATGTGTAATGTGTACATATGTCATATGTAAAACATTTATTTAAAGCCCACTTTATCTTGCTTAGAGATTATGTGTGTGGAGTAGCCATATAAACAAAAATCTTCATGGAAGTGATAGACACCTGTCTTGGCATAAGTGATCACCTCTGGTGGAAGAGGGGAGGGATGGGGTTAGGGAGGTGTACATAGGGGCTTTAACTGGCAGTATTTTATGTCTTAAATTTAATTATGACTACAAAAGTGTTTGTAGCAGGAGCACCTGGGTGGCCCAGTGCGTTAAGCATCTGACTCTGGATTTTGGCTCAGGTCATGATCTGAGTGGTTCATGGGATTGAACCCCGCGCCGGGCTCCACGCTCTCAGCTCGCTCTCAACTCAGCTTGGGATTCTCTCTCTCCCTCCCTCTCTCTCTGCCCCTCCCCCACACACTCTCTCAAAATAAATAAATAAACTTAAAAAGAAAAGGATCTGTTATATTAGTCTATCTGCATTTTAGTAAGTCTGATATGGTTCTTACAAACCAAAACATCTAGTTATTGTTTCTAGAAAAGAAAAGAGAGAAACAAGACTCTGGAGTGACTTCATTTTGCATATGGATGAGATTTTATTATACAAATATTTATGTAAATCTGGGGCCAAAATTCTAAAATGTTAACGCTAATTAAATTTAGGCAGGGGGGTCTTGGATGATGGTTGCATTGTTCCTTGCAGTTTCCTTTTTTATTCTTTTCAAAATTAAAAGAAAAAAATATAGCCATTTCCTGTAGGGAAATATGCTACATGAGAGAGTAATATTATAAGAAGGGGTTATGCCAAGTCAACACAATTACAGCAGATCACTGTTTCAGTATCACCACATGTGCCTAGAGAAGTATAAATCAACCTAACAGACCAGTCAATGCATTTTAGAATCCTCAGAGCAAATATAGAGGGTTATTACGCATACATACACTAAATAAAATGTTAGTACATAACTCCTCCATCTATCTTGAGACTGGATCTAAGTAATTCTTTAAGTATGTGGCTTCTTTTAATGGAATGGTGGCATGGGAATGAGAGATGGTGATGGATAAAACCTGAAAATCCATTAATCCCCTGTATAATTCGCTCTACTTACTGTAGTACACATTGTGTGTTTTTGTCCCTCCAGCCAACATCCATTCCCCTTCTTGTGGCACAGCTCTCAACTACTCCTTAGAACTCATTCCTTCCCATTCCAGGCCCACATGGTTTATGTGGGTGTGGCCCACCTCTGGCTCTAGCATGTGATCCAGAACTGCTCACTAAGAATCTTCCTGGGACTTTGGATGGAATTCTTGGGGAAAAAGAAACTCTTCTTCTGTTGAGGTTTCATTCTGAGCTGCTGACAGATATCTTTGCTTCAGAATAAAGACAGCACAGAAAAAGCAGAGCCAAAAGATGGAAGGACACACACACACACACACGCACACACACACGCACACAGAATGAGCGGGGTGGGGGGGAGAGATCTTGAGATCATGATAAAGAGCATGAATGTCACTATGACATTGTTAAGGTACTAGGTCCAGTTTCTAGGTATGTAGGACAATAAATCCTCTTTTTCACATGTTTGAATTTCTATGACTTGCAGTAAAAGGAATCTTGAAAAGTATACTTACATGCAAGTATTAAAACATACTAAAACTCTAATTCAACCTCCCCTGAAGAACTCTAAGAGCGGGGGACTTGAGTGCTCATAAGATCAGATCCAAGCTTCTGAGACACTCCTCCCCTTGCTTTAAGGCAAGGGTCCCTAACCTGATATCTTGACCCTCTAGGGGTATTATGAAAGAGTGTGACAGATATATGAACATCCCATCAAACTTTGGGTAAAATGATGTGGGTACCCAAATATATGTGCTTTTCTGGGGAAAGGGTCCATTGATTTCATCACATTAGTAAAGGGACTGGTAAACCAAAAGATATTAAAATCATTGATAGATGGTCAAAAGCAAAAGTGCAGTGTTAAACTCTGAATTTCCATGTCTCTAAGTGTATCAGATAGCTTGACTTCTTTAATTTGAGATTTTGAAATAGTGGAGAAGCCATGTCACCATCTTGTTAACATCATGAAAAGATTGTTTAAAGATAAACCCATTAAGTGCTTGAAATACGTCTTCTAAAAAGTTCCTTTCATTGGGGACCATCTGTGGTTACCACCATCTGAAGGATGGGAGAGGCATATAGATTTAACAAATGATTAGAAATCCGCTTCCTAGAAAAGTTCACATATTCCCTCGGTGTCCTGTAAACAAATAAAAGACTGTATTTTGTTTGTTCTATTTGCATAAAATAATAATCCTCAGCAGTATCAATACATTTCACGTGCCACTGATTAAATCTTGAATATTCATGCGTGCATTAAAAAGCCTTCTGTTGCTATGGTGGAACCTCATATTATGAAATGTGTTCCAGCTTTCCTTTAGGGAGAAGAATATTATAACTGAAAATTAAATCAAAGCTGTTGCTTATCAATAAGAACAATCAAGAAGAGAAAGAGGGGAGATTGCCTTGGAAATAGTAGCAGAGGCCCAATGAAATATTAATGTTCTGTGGGCCTGGGGCCCAGAGAGACTAATATTCAAGCAGTAATGAGTGTCTTTAGACCTCAAGCATCCACTGTATGTATCAGTATCATTGTTTGTTTGAGTAATGAGACAACAGAATTCCAGAATGACAGGGACAGAGTTGAGGGAAATGGAGCAGGATTGCTCACCGAGGAGCCCAGCATAATAATGAACAGCCAGCTGGAGACTTTGGCTTTTGATAGCAGGCAAGTTCTACTCTAGGTAGGTAAAATGTGAGAAGTAACTTTGCTTTAATTGCATGCCCTGGTTAGAAGTAAAGCCCTTACTAACCCTTTGAAGTAGAATCACAGAAATTAAGAATGTCTGCAGACCCAGGTTTCTCAACCTTGGCACTATTGACATTTTGGGGCCGGATAATCCTTTGTTGTCTTGGGCCCTACCCCAGACCTACTGAACTATAAACTGGGAGAATAGGATCATCCCTCCACATGATTCTGAGGTTGGCTAAAGTTGAAGAAACAGTAATCTAGGAGCTCCTGGGTGGCTCAGTTAGTTCAGAGTCCAGCTCTTGATCTCAGCTCAGGTCTTGATCTCAGGGTCTTGAGTTCAAGACCCACATTGGGCTCCATGCTGGGTGTGAAGCCTGCTTAAAAAAAAAAAAAAAAAGAAAGAAAAAAAACCCCAGTAATATAACAACATTCTCATTTTACAACTGAAGAAACAGAGGTTGGTTAAGTGCTTACTCAAGCTGGGTGGCAACCAAAGCCATACATCGTATCTCCATATCTACAGAGTTTGCTAAACAGGGCCTTGCAGGAAGAGGTTGATATCCTGCAAGGATATTTCATTCCAACACCATGACATATGAAACATTTTGCTGCACAGCAAACATTCCCGGACTGGCTGAATATGTTTCTCAAATTTGGTCTCTCTCCTAGATTCCCAGGTTTTCTAAGTTTTCATGCAGAATCCTTTACTTTTGCTGACATTATTTTTCTAAAGACTATTAATTTTTACCTATTTTGTTTAGTCTTTCTGCCTACTTGCTTTTTCTTTTTTAACTACCTTCATCCCTAAGGTAGCCAGCCTTAAAACCTTAATGTATAGCCTTCCAAATCCTTTTTCATTATACAATCACATACAAACATATTCATATATATGTACACATATGCATATTATTATTATATCTAGCATATAAAACCAAGTGTTTAGAACAGAAGCTAAAGCATTATAGAGGCTCAATATTTATTGAATGAATGGTTTGCTTTATAAAAATTGGATAATTATATAAATCATATATAATTATAATAAATAATAATGTTATTTACATTATACTGTTTCTGGCTTTTATTACTCAATATCTCTAGGTAATCTCTTCATTAGATTTAATTAATTCTTATGAATGGTTGCATAATATTTTACCACTATCAAAGTAACATCAATTTATTTAACTACATCTCTACTTGATTGTCAGGATGCTTTTACTTTTTTGTCACTATAAATAAATAATGGCTAACAGTTACTGGGTATGTGCCACATGTGAAGCATTCTTTCTTAGCCTTTTACATGTATAAAGTCACTGAGTTAAGGTTATTTTTCCTGTTATAGGAAACTGAACAGGGGTGGGTAAGAAGCTCAGCCACGGTTATGTAGCCAGTGGGCAACAAATTCTTCAGTGTGGCCCCATTGTCCCTCTCACTGCATTACTTCTATACAAGCCAGTAATCAACACAGGTATACATGGATCCTAATGGAATGGTGCTTTACTTCTAGTTGACAGTGTCCCACGAGTGGAATTACTGTGGAAGAATATGTGTATATTTTATAGATTGCTTTGCAAAAAGGCAGTGACAGTTTGCATTTTCACCAGCAGTGTAAAATACTCTTTCGCAGATTATCATTTAATATATATATATATTTATTATTTATTTCATTATGTGTGTGTGTGTGTGTGTGTGTGTGTGTGTTATTGTTTCTTTTTTGCTAATCTAGTGGGTGAGAAGTGATATTTCACTGTTACATTTATATGCTTTTTGGACAGTAGTGGGGTTGAGCATCATATCCTTATCAGCTATTTGTATTTATTCTACTACAAGTCCATAGGCTACAGGGTGGGCCAGCAGGCTGGAGATCCAGAGAAGAGCTAATGCCACTCAAATTCAAAAGCTATGAGGCTGAAAACCCAGTTTCCCTTCCAACACATTTGTAACAGCTAATCCTTTTAGTAACTTTTCTGGAGATGCTAATGGTCAGACTGCCTGGACTTAATTTCTAACTCACCACTGATTAGTGATTGAGTTCCTTAAAATAACAGTAATAAAAATCTGCTTCACAGGGTTCCTGGGAACACTGGAAGAATTGCTTCTTACTTTATAACTTTTGCCTATTGTTATTTGGGATTTGTCATTGCTTTTTTAAAAAATATTTTATTTTTAAGTAATCTCTCCACCCATCATGGGACTTGAACTCACAACACCAAGATCAAGAGTCCCACGGTCTACTGACTGAGCCAGTCAGGTGCCCCAGGATTTTTCACTGCTTTTTGAGTAAATTGTAAGAATATAGGGATGAAATCCTGGCCTTCCACTTATAAGACCCACAGGAAAAAATTTTTTTAACAAAATCATGTGTCTTGGGACCTTCTGTCCCTTATTAACACTCTGTTTTATATATGTACCTTATATACAACAATCTAGATTTTTATGAAAGACACACAATGGGTGAATTTCAAATAAATGTTCCGAGTTTCACTAATGCAAGAAATTCAACCTATCAAAGTCTTTCCCTATTCGTCCTACAGACAATTTTAGAAATGACAAGCAATAAGATCAGTCATTAAAATAAGTCATGCTAAAGATGCAAAATAAGACATGCTAAAGATGTCTAAGAATTTTTAGATTTTTAGAAATGTAAAAAATTGTAGTAGTGATGAACCTCACATCTTGAAGTCAGCCATATACAGTGCTGAGGTAGTCATTTTGGGAGATCTTAGGCTAGGTGAAATACTTCATAAGTGTCACTTAATTACTATCCCTCTGGCTTAGAAAGAGAAATACCAAGACCCTAGAAAATTACCATCAGAAACAAAGACTTTTAAAACTTATTTTACAAAAAATTATCAATCTGAGAGAGTTGTGTTTGTTTTAATGCTGTTTTAAGAATTAGAAATGCAGGGGTGCCTAGATGCCCTGGGTGCCTTGAGCATCTGACTTCGGCTCAAGTCATGATCTCATGGTTCCTGGATACAGGCCCTGCCTTGGGCTCTGTGCTGACAGCTCAGAACCTGGAGCCTGCTTTGGATTCTGTGTCTCCCCCCGGTCTCTGCCCTTTCCCCCACTGGTGCACGCTCTCTCTCTCTCTCAAAAAGAAACATATAAAAATAAGTAAATAATTGGAAATGCAAATAAAGTGCCTGACCCAAAGTAGTCTCACAATAAGTGGTAGCTATTAACTGCCACTCCCGGCTGTCAAGGACCATGTATTTTCGTATTTGGATCTCTTCCCAACGCCTACTACTTATTTGCGGATCGTAAAGATATTTATCGGATAAATGAGTGAATGACATCAGGAACAGGCCAGTTGCACTCTGTGGCCAAATCCTGGAGTCCGGGATCCTAAATTAGACAGTGGGGCAGAAAGAACACTCTGGGTAAGAAGGCCTCCAACTTGCCCATAGTGCTGAACTACAATTCCCAGCATGCAACCAAACGCCGTGGTTGCAGTGCATCCCAGAAAATAAATCTCCGGCTTTCCATTGGCCACGCAGGAGAAACGCTTGTAGTTTGCACAAATACGCGCGCTCTAGCGTACGTACGCACGGAGATTGCGCAGATCTCCCGTCTGAGCTCTGCGGAACTCATTTTGAAAACATTTTCAAGACTAAAATCCGGTAGGATTTAAAAACAGTTCCACTTCCGGTAACACCGGAAGCAATTTGAAGATGGCGTCCTCCTCTTCAAGCGGGCAAGCCAACGCGGAGGGGAAAAGTGAATTTCGTAGCAAGAAGCCGAAGCCGGAGAACCGAGGTGAGGTTGAGGGAGAACGGAAGCCTGATATTTGGGTATTGAGTTGCGATTGTTTTCTTTGGCTGTCTGGGGACGTGTAACGCTACCTTGAGTCTGCTTTGTGAAGTTGAGTACCTATCATTGCTGACGACTGGCGATGTTGGCCAGGCCTGCGGGACCGACTGGCGGGTATGGTGCCAGCCACGTGTTCCTGACCGCTTTTGCTAGAGGCCTTTCAAAGTGAAGATATTACAGAGTTTGTTTTCTGTAAAATGAGGAGGATTAAGAAATTGTGGAGGGCGCTGCGGGACCTTATACTTGCTTTAAGGCGGGGGCTGCAAGTTGACAAAATGAGGGGTGGAATGAAGTAGGTATAGGAGGGCCTTATGTATGTTATTGAATGCCGATAAAGGAAGCGTCTGATGTACAAGTGGCTGATAATGAAGCAGCTGATAATGAAGGAGTGAGACAGACATAGAGATACGGAGCAGGAGGTATCTGGCGTGTTCTTAACGCTAGTTTGCCTGTTAGTGAAGAAATTTTGGAACATTTATCATTATTCCTCTTGGTCAGATGGCTAAAATATTAGACGACACAGCTCGCACTGTGTCTTCACAGACTTTAGACCGCCTTACTTTTAAATTGCCGTCTTGCTTTGTAGTCTGTTTTCATACATTTTCTACAGTATGAAAGACAGGAAGAGGGGATAGGGAAGTAGCTCAAGACCTGAGCAACCAATCTTGTTTTAAGTGTTCAAAACCTTGGACTGTCATTCTGTAGGCATTAGGGAGGTATTAAAGGAGTTTTGTTGCTGTTTTTAATTACGCAACGTACACGGAGTACTGTATGTGTACAGCTTGAAGAATAAAACCTACACGTTCTGGAGAAAGAACCATTACACAGAAGCAGCATCACCATAATCCAAACCCCTCTAGCAGCACCTCTCAGATCATATTCTTTGCCCTTACAGGACGTGAAGTGACCATTCTGAATCGTGTTAGCAGTTTCTGTTCTCTTCGTAATCTTTCCAACTATGCACAAAATGGTTTGGCTTTGTCAGTTTTTGAATTTTATATGAATGCAAGAGGGCTGTAGACATTGTTCACATTGTTCTTAGGCTTAACTTTGTTTTTCTTATTCAGTCAAGAAGATACTGGTAGCTGTAGTTTATTCTTTTCATTTGCTGTTGACATTTCCTTCTGTGAACATACACATATCTGTATTTTCAGTCTACTGTTGGTGGACATTTGGATTGTTCGCATTGTTTGCTATTACAAGCAGTGCTCCTATAAACATCTTTTATGTCTCGCCTAATTTGCATGTTGAAGAGTTTCTCCAGATTATGTACGTGGAATTGGAATCCGTGAAGGTTAGGGTATGTGGAGGTAATACTAAATCTTTCTCAAAGGGGTTGTGCCAGTTTACGCTCCCACTAGCAGTGGATGAGAGTTGTCATTGCTCTACGTCCCACACGAACACTTGATATTATCTGAATTTCAAATTTTTGTCATTTTGGTAAGTATGAAATGGTGTCTGGCTGGGGTTTTAATTTGAACTTTCCTTATTACACATCTTTTTACGTTTCGGGGCTATTTACACCCACTCTGTTGTGAAACTCCTGTATATTTCTTTGGCCAGTTTTTTGTCTGTTTAATTTGTAGCTGTTTAATTTGTTTTTTGTTTAATCTGTAGCTGTCAAAATGTTTAAACCAGGTAGGGACTTGGGAAGATAATACATTCTAAGTAATCACAGTTGTAGAATTTGAGGTTTTGTTTTTGTTTTTATTGTTGTTGTTGTTGTTTAGGATATTGGGAAGTGAATAATATATGAAGACTAATTCTCTGTGATTTGAACCAGAAATAGCAAAGTAGATACGAGTATTAGAAACGAAGCAAGTTTATGTGTGGTGGAGAACATGAACTACGTAGGCCCTTTTCTCAGACTTAGTGTGCATAAGAATCTCCTAGTGAGATTATTAAAACACAGATTCTTGGGCCTCATCCCAGAGATTCAGAATTGTTAGGTCTGAGCTGGAGCCCAAGAACTGGACATTTTTTAAAGTTTATTTATTTATTTTGAGAGAGAGAGACAGAGAGAGAACCAGCGAGGGAGGGGCAGAGAGAGGAGGACAGAGGATCTGAAGCAGGCTCCATGCTAGTAACAGAGAGCCTGATGTGGGGCTCTAACTCTGGAACCATGAGACCATGATGTGAGTCGGAGGCTTAACCAACTGAGCAACCCAGGGGCCCCAAGAATTGCATTTTTGACAAACCCCTAGTTTATGCTGATGCTGCAGGCCTGTGGTTCATAATTTCGAGTAGTACTAAATTAAAGCGTAGCTGTTAGATTTAAGAGATTGCTAAAATCCAGGACCAGGAGTTTTAATAAATGATGTGGGAGATCATTTATGGCGTTTAGGAGGCATTTTGTTTTATTGATAGGAGACCTAGACTGTATCACCTTTGCGTCCCCTTAGGCAAGTCACTGATATTTTCGGACTGAATGTCTTTTATAAAATGACAGTTGTCATGAAAGGTGTACAGAAATAGGCATATGAAACCCCTTTGGGAAGCCTAAAACTCTTTACTAGTGATTCGTACCTGAGAGTGTACCCTGGAATGTCAGCTTTTAAGTTTTACATGTGCACACACACAAACACAAACATATGCATATACACGCACATATGCAGGCTCCAGTTCAGGAAAGTCTGAAAGATTATTTATATTGAAAATAGTGTTGTAAACAGAGTTGTATTTGAATCTTCAACTCTAAGAGAGTGTAGTGCAATAGAAGTTTCTTGAGGACCCCAGTGTCTGTCAGGCATATGCTAATTACCGTGGCTCCAAAGAGGGTCCCTGCCCTTAAGGACCTTTGTCTTATGAGGCTGAAGTATTTACACATAATTTTAATACAGTGTGTTGGTAATAATGACAGGGGCATGATCTTTATTGAATAATCTAAAAAGCATGGGGACAGGAACTACAAGGAGAATAATTGGAAGCATGTAAATGTGTGCATGTAAGTGTTCAAAAAGTGTCCAAAAGAAGGGTAAAATTTTATGTGTACGTTTCTTCCCCTCTTTAGATGAATCGGAACTCCTCACTGTTCCTGATGGTTGGAAAGAACCAGCTTTTTCCAAAGAGGACAATCCCAGAGGACTCTTGGAGGAGAGCAGTTTTGCAACTTTGTTCCCAAAATACAGAGAGGCTTACTTGAAAGAGTGCTGGCCATTGGTACAGAAAGCCTTGAATGAACATGTATGCACATTTTATACATTTCTTTGAGATTTTGCCCTTATACCTTTACTTTCAAACAAGTATGGATGCCGATGGACTTTTTTATAAAGTAGTAGCATAACTGGTTAATTTAGTTCCTTTGGTATTTTAAACAGCCTGGATAGAAGCTTTATTCTTATAATCCATTTGTTTTTAATTTTGTAATGCATTACTTTGAAATAGTCACATACCTTTAAAATTTTAGGGATCTCCTGGACTGTCTGAAAGTCACCTGTGACCTCCAGGTTTCAGGATGCCTGTTGTATACTGTGATTAGTTGCCATGTTTCTGTATAGTTAGAGTTGAGGCATGTTCCTGGATGATTGCTTAATTTTCATTTTATTTTTTTATTTAAAAAAAAATTTTTTTTTTTAACGTTTATTTATTTTTGAGACAGAGAGAGACAGAGCATGAACAGGGGAGGGTCAGAGAAAGAGGGAGACAGAGAATCCGAAACAGGCTCCAGGCTCTGAGTAGTCAGCACAGAACCCGACGCGGGGCTCGAACTCACGGACAGTGAGATCGTGACCTGAGCTGAAGTCGGACGCTCAACCGACTGAGCCACCCAGGCGCCCCTTAATTTTCATTTTAAATGCAAGACGAGGATGTGGCCAACTTTCCCCTAGTTGTTGCCGCTGCCATGCCCCTCGAGCAGTGTATTTGCTTTTGTTTTTCAAACTGGATTGAAATCTGTTAGTGGAGCAACAAGTCCATTTAGTGGATATAACGAGCCTTTAAAAAGAAAAAGAATGTATCATATGTGGGTAAGGGTAAATACCATTTTGTACAGCTTTTGGCTCACTTACGTGTGTGGGGGGGCACGTGTGCACACACCAGGTTGGGACATATGATGTAGTTCTCAACCATGTGACTGTTCTGGAGTTGTTTGTGCCCATTAAGTATTGGGGTGCTTCAGGAAACAGCAAGCATTTTACAGTGGTCTGCATCTGAGATTGAACTCTCGTAAACTCAGAGACCTGACCTTATGTTGAATTGTTCATCACTCACTATGTTGAAATACTCTTCAGAGGATGCTCTCAGTCAGAAATAGCATTTTAATTTGCTTTGTCAAATTCTGGCTGTTCATACTAAGATGAACGCATATATTCATGCATAATGTTCCAATGATTGCTTCCTTCTCAGTGTGTGAGGATTTGTTTTTAGTTTGTATTTACCCAGTACAAACCAGCTAGAAAAAAAAGTTTGAAAGAGAAAGTCCATTCTCACCCTAAGGAGCAGATCTACCGATCAGAGCTGGGTCCAAGATAGGGAAGCTATATGTAGCTTTACATTTTTACCTTGGGTCTTCATTTGCCTTGATACACATTTTTTAGACTAGAAATAGTCTTTATTCCAATAAGGACAAAGTATTCTAAAGCCAAGTAAGTATAAATGGTTTCAGGTGCCAGAGTCTCTAACATTTTGAAATATGAAAGTAATCAAGTATTAATTATTTATATCAACTCCCCAGCTTCCTCACAGAGGGAGTTGATAGAATTTGAGAGAGCTTAATGTATAGTAATTAATAGTTTGATTAGGATAGGCTCTCTGGTTATCTAAGATCGAATTGATTTTTAGACAGTTGTGTATTTGCTCTTTCCTTGTTGCAGCACATTAATGCAACCCTGGACCTGATCGAGGGCAGCATGACTGTCTGTACAACAAAGAAGACTTTTGATCCGTATATCATCATTAGGGCCAGAGACCTAATAAAACTTTTAGCAAGGAGCGTTTCATTTGAACAGGTAAATTTAGAATTCCAAAACCTTTGTTTTGTTTGCATCGACATCAGAGACAACATATAACACTGCATGCCTCCCTCTTAGAGTTTTCATTTTTCGGCTTAGATTTCATTAGCCTGGGCCTTGAAAATGAATTTATTTGTAAAGAATGTTGATGGAGTATTTTCTTTATTTTCCCAAAGGCAGTACGAATTCTTCAGGATGATGTTGCATGTGACATCATTAAAATAGGTTCTTTAGTAAGAAATAAAGAAAGATTTGTAAAAAGAAGACAACGTCTCATTGGTCCCAAAGGATCTACATTGAAGGTATTTTTTATCAGTGGAAAACTTAAGTGTCTTCCTCTGTCATTAGTTTTCCAGTGTACTGAACTTCACCTTACTGTTCTTTTGGTAACAGGCTTTGGAACTCTTAACAAACTGTTACATTATGGTTCAGGGAAACACAGTTTCAGCCATTGGACCTTTTAGTGGCTTAAAAGAGGTGAGAACCATTTACTATCTTTAGTTAATTTTCGGCAGAGAACAAATTAAGTAATTTGGTTATAATACTTCATTGGATAATATATTGTTTTGCAATTGTTATTCTTTTTTAGAATGTCCTTTGATTTACCATTAGTAAATAAATACTTTGTGCTTCATGTTATTTGAGGCAATCGTCACTCTTAGATCCTAACATATTACGGCCAATCTTCGGCAACTAAAGAGGTATCCGTTTCTGAATTAGAAGGTCTGCACATCATCACTCTTTCCACTACAAGTTTTAAATGGGTATTTAAGATTTTAGTCTATAGCACATATGGGAGATACGTAATTACATGTGCTCAAATGATTGGAGAATTGAATAGTGATAATTGTTATTTGCAGTAACCTATATAAGCCAGTAGAGGTCAGATTCTAAATACACTTCTTTTCCTTTAAAATATATTTTGTTTTATTTGAATTTTAGTGTAATGTTTATTTAATGTATTGATGAACTTTTTTTTAACTTATCAAATTGAATGTTATGAGAAAATCTGTGGAGCAGATACACATTTCTGTTAACTCCGTTTGCTGTCTGCTGTGAAGTATTGTTCCCTTTCCAGGACTTTTATTAGCAATTCTGTTGAACATCTTTCTCATAAATTATCTGCCCTTTTCTCATGTGGCAGTAGGAACTTAAATATATTAAATACTGTATAATTTTGTAAAATCTAAATATATTATTTAGTTTTCACAGCAAAGCTATAAAATTGTATTTCCATATTATTTACGTATTACAAATGAGAAAGCTGGAACAGGACAATTAAGTGACGTTCCCTTCCCATTATTTGAGGCCACATTTTCTGACTCTAAATCTAGCCTTCTCCCCTAAACTACACAGTTCCAAAATGTTGCTGTATTAATTCTATATGTTACATTTTAGCTGTAAAGTTGAGACACTTCATTGTATCTAAGAGAGTTTTACTGTTATGAAGAATCTAGAAGTCACTCAGCAGTTGAAGGACCTCCTGTATTCAGTTTGGTAGCCGTTGCCTAGTCCGTAGGATATGTTGCAGTATATTAATCCCCTTCCATTTAGTTTATTAAAATCTTTGTAAGTGACTAATTGATTTTTCTTTGCAAATTTCAGGTACGAAAAGTAGTCCTAGATACTATGAAGAATATTCATCCAATTTATAACATTAAGGTGAGTGTTAATTATATATTATTATAACAGTGGTTGTCAGACTTATTTTAGCTACAGAAACCTTTCTTGAAATTAAATCTTCTATGGAAGCCTAATGCACAAAACAGATGAACAGAACTATTTGGGGTAGATTAGAGATAGTTCAGCCTACTCAACTCTACCCAGTCCTGTTGTTACATCTTTGGAGGCTTAGGTCTCTGGCCTACAGTCTGAAAACTGTTGAAGGGGATACTCAAACACATGACATAGTTCTTATACAGAGGAAATAAGCTTCATAGAAATGGTCGTAGATGATAAATATCAGATTTTCTTGGATTATGGGCTTATTACTATATTTAAAGATGTGATCTTTCAGTATCCTGCCTTTTTCTGTTAAATAGAGTCTGGAATATTTCAGATTGGATTAAAACTTTTTTTCTTAATTTAACAGTCAAAATTATAAACTCTTTGAGAGAGATCTGTTACATCCCTGTGCGCACAGGATTCGTGATGGTACTTGGAAATTTAATCATGCTGTAAGGGACTATGAGGGGTATTTATTAAGCAGTCCACTTAAATTTGATGAAGTTAAGTCACTCTTAGGGGTGCCTGGCGTGGTTCAGTTGGTTAACCATCCAACTTTGGCTCAGGTCATGATCTCAGGGTTCTTGGGTTCAAGCCCCGCGTTGAGCTCTGTGCTGAGAGCTCAGGCCCTGGAGCCTGCTTCAGATTCTGTGTCTCCCTGTCTCTGCCCCTCCCCTGCTCGTGCTCGCTCACTCTCTCTCTCTCTCTCTCTCTCTCTCTCACACTCTCAAAAATAAATAAGCACTTAAAAGAATAAAAAATACATATATTTAAGAAGTCACTAGTAAATTGGGGTGAAGGAATGATTTTGAGTTACTTTGGGACATTAAAAATAGAGCTAGTTTTGTATCTGATACCTGGTTTCCTTCCTTGGATGTTCCAATGTGTGCAGAAGTCAATGGAGTGGGAGAAATGGGTTTTGTCTGATCATGAGAAAGTTTACTTTTTTCTTTTCCTGTGATAATTAAAGTACTACCAAAAGCTTCCTGCTTTCAGGGGACATTACTAATTAACTAACTCTCCCTGCTACTATTAAAGTTGAATTTTAAGGGTTTTAATGAATTAATGGTTGAAAAGCTGAATTAGATTAGTCTCATTTTCATCTCAATTATTTTAACAGTTCTGCATTTCTTTTTTTTTAATTAAAAAAAATGTGTATTCATTTTTGAGGGGGAAAGCGCAAGTCGGGGGGGAGGGTGCAGAGAGAGAGAGGGAGACAGAGGATCTGAAGCAGGTTCTGTGCTGATAGCAGTGAGCCCGATGCAGGGCTCGAACTCACGAACTGTGAGATCGTGACCTGAGCTGAAATTGGACACTCAACCGACTGAGCCACCCAGCTGTCCATAAAGCTTTTTTAAAATTTTTTAAAAACTGGTTCTGCATTTCTTAATCTAAATTTCTAATGGTTTTCTGAAGCTTACTTTTAGATTACTTATTTTTTTATGGAATTGGTTTGCTCCTGTGGAGATTAAGAACTCCTCTTTTTAATTTTGTTATTTATAGGAACAGTATTTATAATGTCTTGGTTTGACAAATATATGGCTTATAAAATTAAAAATTCTTACTTTGTTCATATATTGTCATGACTAAAGACCTTAATGATTAAACGAGAGTTGGCAAAAGATTCTGAATTAAGATCACAAAGTTGGGAAAGATTTTTGCCACAGTTCAAGCACAAAAATGTGAATAAACGCAAGGAACCAAAGAAGAAAACTGTCAAGAAAGAGTATACACCCTTCCCGCCACCACAGCCAGAAAGTCAGGTCAGTATTAAATGTTGAATTTCTTCACATGACGGGGGAAACCATTTTAATCTGTTTTGTCAGAAACTTCATGGAGAGTAATTTAGGTGGACTTTCTGTATGTGAGTGTGTATGTGTTTGGGTGCGTATAGGTATAAGAAACTAAAGGTAAGTGTAAATAGGCTTATTTTGAGCTGAGTGCGTGGGGTGGAGTGGCGGCTTCACGGTATGAGTGGTTGGTGTCACTTGTGTCCCTGCAGCCATTCCAGTCCCTGCACTTCCCATGGATACACACATTTAATGATTTAACCCTTAATGCTCTCACTCTGCGTCAGCACCATTCTTATGACCACATGCTATGTGACTGCTCAGTTTTGAAGTCTTTAAGTGATAATATCTATCCTTTTTCTAAATTATGAATGTCTCTCATTTTAGCAGCTGTTTTCTGGCTCCTTTTTTTCCCCCAAATTTCCTTTTCTATCTTGACCATCACTGTTTCCTTCATACTGCCTTTTCCTTCTATCATAGTTGTCCAGCAAAACCCTCAAACTTAATCAGTTCTAAAATTTGTTTTCTTTCCCATAATGTGGCTACTGAACACAGCTGGAAAAAGTCTTCTCTTTGGACTCTATCCACTATAAATTCACGTTTCCAGCCTCAGATAGGTCCTCACTGTTGTCTGGTAGTTCTGTGCATCCTCTTAATTCTTGAAGCACCCCTCCCACTCCTAGCTGATGACCCTGCATTTCAGTTTATGGAAGTATTTAAGACCATCAGGTGAGAACTCCTTCAACTTCCTTTTCTCTCACCTGTAATTTTTTTTTTTTTCCCATCTGTACCCAGTCCTTTCTTTACCTGTTCTTTGAATTCTGTCTTCACCTGTCTCCTAAGGGATCTTACTTCATAATTCACTCTCTTGGCTATATCTTAAAGTCTTTCCTCTCTACTAGTTCTTTGTTCTCAGCATGTAGACACATTCCCTTCTGTGTTGAAACAGCCTGCTGTATATTCCATGAACACATCACCTCCTTTCCTATCCCTGTGCTTTTTGCATGTGTTTCCTTTAGCTTAGAGTATATTTCCTTTTCATGTCACTGCCTTTATGAATTAGTCAGATTTTTGACTTCACTGTCTTCACCTCAAGGACACTGTGCCTTTTTTAGGAAATGATTTCTCATCTACCTTATTTCTCATGTAATTGTAAATACTGATTTCAACAGATTGATAAAGAATTGGCTAGTGGTGAATACTTTCTGAAGGCAAGTCAAAAGAAGCGACAGAAAATGGAAGCCATAAAGGTAAGACTCTGTCTAGCTCACAACATTGATAGTACAATTCACAGAAACTTAAATTCCTACTTAACTATAAATTGTGTTCTCTAATGTATTTTTTTTTATTAATAACGCAGGCTAAACAAGCAGAAGCTCTCAGTAAGAGACAAGAGGAAAGAAACAAAGCTTTTATTCCACCTAAAGAAAAACCAGTTGTGAAACCGAAGGAAGGTAAGTGCTCGTTTTCCAATTCTTGATGTGATATGAAAGTCTGTTTTTGAAAAGTAAACCCATATGAATTTGTCTGAATCTCTTTGAATGCTAACTAAAGAAATAACCATCTTTCATCAGTTCTCTTGCTGCTTCATTAATCATTAATCCTAGGGACAGGAGACCACTGAAGTGTTTTATAATTTATTAGCAGCTGATGCCTATTTCAGAGTCTCCAGATTGACAGTCCTCTCCTAACCTCTGATTGTGCTGGAGGAGGACTCTTCATTGTGAAAGCTCTAAACCAGGGCAGTGAATCCTCTGTAGAGATCAAAGTTACGAAAGCAATGAGGTCCCCAAGCTCTGTTATCATACCTCTCAGAAAGAGCTTATCAGAAGTTATGCTTTTCTTCTCTTTACTTATGTGATCTGTGGCTTAAAGTTTGATTCCTATATTATTAACGACGGATTTCTGATCACCTTGGGCTAAAGGACACCATCAAAGTAGTAGGAAGGTCTTAGGGGCTGTTAAAAAGACACTCTGTGAAAACAGTGTTCTATCTTCTCTTCTCCATTCCTAGTCTCATTTGATCCATCCTGCCCTCTTCTGTGTTCTCTTTCCCACTAGTAACACCTGTACTCTTCCCTAAGTAATTTTCCAAAGTAGCCAGTGGCACAGTGAGGGGAGGGAAGTCACTGGCATTGTTGTACATGACCTATTGGTCAAGACCAGACATGACGTTACTATTTTAGTTTCCTGCTTTAAAAATACTGTATTCTTCTATGTACGTCACTGGTTATATAAAAGTTAAAAATGTCATAAGCATTAGAATTTGCAGTTTGCTCAGCCTGTGAGTTTTCTGCTTAGGACGTTGTTCAGTAGCCAGTTTAATCTCAGTTTATGATGATTTAAAATGTAGCTGTTTCACTGTAGTGGAGGCTTTAAGTCTCTGCTCCTCAAGTTGCTGGGAAGTTTGTCTGATGATATTTTAGCTGGTGATTCTCTTATGCTCTGAACACTGTCCTTTACATGGTGAGGAAAAGTTGCATTTTTGTCTCCTCCTTTGTCTTTGTTGTTCAGGCTTTTGGCATTGATGGTTGGATTCTGTTAGGAGGATCTCCAAATATGCTCAGATTATTGTCTTTATTACCAAAATCTTGTTAAATGAAATACTACTAGTCATTCATTGAACTAATACTTGGAAAACTTTATTTTTGAGTTTTTATGTGTGGTATTGAAGTAGATTTGACCTAAAGCTTCATGATTAGTTAATTAAAATTATTCAAGCTGGAAGGGCTACGTGGTAATATTCTTATTGAAATATAATTTCAAAGTATTTTAGTGTGCAGAATTGGAAATTGGCATATTAATGAGTACTCTAAAGTTCCAAAATATGGGAAAGAATATAAGTAAAAATAATCCAATCTCAAGTACAATTTAGGGGGAAAAATGAAGTTTTAATATTGTTGAATTCAGTGATTTGTTCAGCTAAACTATAATGCCATTTTCATGTGTACTTTCATTAATGTACTTATAAAGGAATTTATTTTATGATTTTTTTCTCTTAAATGTCTAACATTCCTTTAGGCAGGTGCTTTATATTTTACAACATGACCTTTCACTTATTACAGTACTCTGAAGTTACTATACCAAATACATATTCTTTATGTTTTATTTGGTAAAGCATAAAGAATTACATATGTTGTTTTTAATTTGTCTAGCTTCTACCGAAAATAAAATTGATGTGGCCGCCATCAAGGAAAAGGTTAAGAAAGCAAAGAATAAGAAACTGGGAGCTCTTTCAGCTGAAGAAGTTAAGCTTAAAATGGAAACAGATGAAAAAAAAAAGAAGAAGAAAAAGTAACACTAAATAAACCCCCTGAACTAGAACTCATTAAGCTATCTCCTTTTGTAAAGGATTTTGAGATACTAGGATGTTCGTAGCCTTATGTGTGAGAAGAATACCCTGATCATATTTTTCTAGTTTGTGTCATTCTTCAACTCAGTGTTTATATAAACAGCTGTTTCTTTATAAATACAAATTATTGTATTCTCTGTGTGTGAGTTTTTAATTTTAATGCTGCATAGTGGCATGTATGTCCTTGTATACCATGCGCCTTTTCTGTTTTGGCATGTTTTGCCTAAGCATATAAGGTGTAATTTTTTAGGTTGTTTATATAACGATCTTTTTAGAATGTGGCTATTGTAATTATCCATCAAATCCAGTATTTGCTGCCACTGTTTAGTCTTTACATATAATCACGTCCCACAACTTGGTTTTGAGGAAAATAAATGCAGATTTTGCGGTGCTGTCTCTAATGATAATGAGTAAACATGAGGTTTCTTTTTATAATCTTACTTTATATTATGTTTAAGATTAAACAACCCATAAGCAAAAAGCAAAAGCAGAAGCCTCTTAAATCCCTTAATTACTCTTTTGAGTCTGGGAAAATGGGAAACCAAAGACCTCAAATTGCAAGAGAGTGGGGAAAACCAGATGTTTAGCATGGAAGCTGCATGCAGCAAGTTAAGTAGAAATGTTTTTACTAATGAGGGCCAGTGGAGTCGTTTAGAATCACCTAAATCTAGCACATTCATTTTGTAGTTTTAGAAGCTGAGACATACACGGGCTGAGTTACTTACTGAAAGTCACAGCTGTGGCAGCCTGAAAACAATTCTTATTCACAGATAAGTGGGAAGTAAAAATGAGTTTATTCTAGAGTTAGGAAGTTGAGACTTTTTTTTTTTGATGAAGGGTTTATTGCAACATTTTTTTCTGAAATATTTTAAAATAAGAAATAAATACAACCAACTTATTTTTTTTAAAGCCATACATGAATGAGTTGCGGTTTTTTTCTGGATTTAGTTCAAAAGAACTGAGGGTATCTGTGCTTGACCCAAATGGTCATTATGACACCCAGTATTAGGATTGGTGGACTAACAATGAGAAAGAGAGATAAGTTCCTGTTGCGCACAGATACTGGCCAGTCAGGATACACAATAGAGTAGTAACCTGTGAAACAAACATCAGATGTGCTCTTAAATGTTGTTTCTCATAATGCAGTAATAAATTCACATCGATCTAATGGAACAGTTAAAAGATTTGTATACATACGTGTGACTTTGTCTCGTTGTGGGTTAACTGTGGAGTCAGAAGAAAGAAAGAATACATACGTTTAAAATTGTATTTTAAAAAGCCAAGTTGCTATTTATAACCATTAACCGTTGCTTTGACTTTATTGCAGTGTTTTTTAAACATTAAGATTTTTTTGTACTATACTAATTTGACATTTTTAAGTTGACTTTATAAACTTTTTATATACTACTATAAGTGGAAAATCATTTTACATACCACAACTAGCAGATAATAAATACAATTAAAATGAAAATTAAACCATGAGAATTTAAAAATAAAGAATTACATATTAGGAACAGTCAATGTGAGCAATGTATCAAAATATTTTCCTGGAAATAATGTTCTTTCCTGAGAAGAATGATACTATTTATGATCAGTCAGTAATAAAGAGACAGTGACCTCGCTCTCTGCCGTTCCAATATGTCATTAAATTGTCAATAGGGATCTGGCTCTCCTGTCATAATTATTCCTCTCCTTTTACTGAGCTTTATTCAGATTTTGACATTCAGAGCACTAGGTAGAAAATTCTACCTCTGCCTCAGCCTTCATGATACTTTTTTTTATTAAATAGATGACGTTTCCATGCCAGTTGTATGCCAGCTGCTGTTGAATTCTGTGGGACTCTGGCAAGTACTTCTGGGTACTTGTAAGCATCCCTGCTTGGGCTTTGTCTGGTGAATTACAAGGAAGCTGCTGCTGCTCTACCTTTTTTGGCAGTTAATACCATGAAATCAAGGATGTGCTGTGCTAGTTATATTTTTTCTTACATATACGTTTTTTAAATGTTAAATATTCAACTCTTGAATATCGAGACAAATGGACATTCATGCACTAGCTAAAATCATCCCGTGTACCACTGATATACCCAGCACATTATGTAAAAACCATGCTGATTTGGCCTCTATGGGTATTTACTGAACCTGCCAACAGTACCTAAAGGACCAGAAAGGAATTTTTTCCTCCAATATTTACCATAATTTGTCAAAGATGGAATCTGTTAAAAGCTTTTATTTTTTTAATGTTTTTTTTTTTGAGAGACAGAATGCAAGCGGGGGAGGGGCAGAGAAAGAAAGACATAGAATCTGAAGCAGGCTCCAGGCTCTGCGCTGTCAGCACAGAGCCTGACGCGGGGCCCGAACCCACAAACCTCAAGATCATGACCTGAGCAGTCTGCTCTACCAACTGAGCCACCCAGGCGCCCCTGTTAAATGAAAGCTTCTGTCCTCTAACCCTTACCCCCATGCAAATTAGCACGTTTTCCCTTTATTAAGAGCCCAGGAGCTTTTCATTATTGGACCACAGCCTTAATTTTCTGAAGTTTCAGAGGCCATTTCAAGATACATCTAAAATGAAAAGCTAAAAAGCCAAAAGGAGCTTTTCTTGTCATTGTGGAGGTGTTGTTACTAATTATCTAGATTTTTAAAGAGAAGGAAGGATTTTTTTAAGGAAACATACATCCAGATTAGTGCTTATTTGCCAGCCAGACTAGGGTATAAGTGAATTACGCTTAATTCCTACTTGTTTGGAATTTAGAATCCAGCAGGAAAGACAGTGAACCAGTGGCAACAATTAAATTACTCTTTAAATAATTTAAAATAATTGTCTCAGTTTTCACCACAGATTTTAAAGAAGCATCATGAGAATCGTTCATGGGCATAAAAAGTCTCAAAGTTTGGGGATAAAGAAAACACCAACAGTCAACTCAACATTTGGGAGTTGAGTTTGGGAGGATGTATTTGTGGATAATAGATAATATTTATTGAGTGCTACTGTATACTAGGCTGTTGTTCTAAATAGAAGTGTTTTCTTCTTTTTTCATTGATTTGATTCACCAAACCTGTGAAGAGGCCCCACCATCTACATTCTATTGCTGAGGAAATCTGTTCAGTTGCCCCAGGTCACGGTGGTGGAACTGGAAATTGAACTTGGGCATGTGGTTTTTAAAATGTGTGGTTCTAGGGCGCCTGGGTGGCTCTCAGTTGGTTAAGTGTCTGACTCTTGACTTCGACTCAGATCATGATCTCGTGGCTCCTGAATTCAAGCCCCGCATCAGGCTCTGTGCTTGCAGCGCAGAGCCTGCTTAGGATTCTGTCTCCCTCTCTGCCCCTCCCCTGCTTGCTCTCTATCTCCCTCTCAAAATAAAAATAAACTTAAAATAAAATGTGTGGTTCTAACTCCTACTTTATACTGCCTCACTTGGAAAAAAATAATATGCTTTGTAGTGTTGTAGCAACACGAAAGGAAATATTCAGTTGATATGTTGATACTCTGAGGAGATGTTTCTCGCATAGAGGCTGCACTTTACTAAATTCTCTTAACAAAACTGCTGTGAATGAAATAAAGGATGGTCGAACTGGGAGAGAGATGACTGGCTCAGAAAGCTGATCAAAAAAGCATTGCTGTACTGGGATTGAAGATGACAACTCAGTGTTTACAAATCAGTTGTTTTGATCTTGCTGAAGTTCAGCAAACCTTGGGTCTACAGCTCCTATCTTCTTAGTCACTTTTTGTGGTAATGATTAGAGCTACAGAAGAAGGCTATTCTTTGCTTCCCTAAGTTCACCTTAAATATATGTTCATTACTAGGACAGTAAGCCATTGGTTTGATTGCTGCCTGATGCCAACTTCCATGAAAACAGCTATTAGGAGAAAGCAAATATTTGCATTCTTAGCTCTGTAGAAGGTTCTAATAGTTTCAAACACATTGTATTATTGGTAGAGTTTTCCTTTTACTCACTGCAGAGATTATCCAAACACTTGTCATCATTGGGGCAGGCACTGCAGGTGGACCCTTCTCTGTATGGCCAACTTCTGTATTGTCTATAAAGTAGAAAAAAGCTGTCCATTAGGAGAGGTGGGTTTTTGTTGTTGCAATGAAATTTACTACTCATCTTTTCTGCAGGATGGAAGTCCACAGATTCAGAGGGTTGGTGAGGGAAGCGGAAATAGAAGCCTGTTCATATTTGCAGAGTTCCCTCCATGGGACTATGTCTGTGAACCTGTGTCTTCACCTACATCATTTCATTTAATTATTACAATTCTGGAAGTTTTCTTTATTTGACACATAAGGAAACTAAAGCTCTAAGAAATTAAAAATTACAGCGTACACATATCCGAGTCACAATAAAACCTAGATTTGTCTGACTCCAGGGCAACACTCCCTCTACTTACTATCTGGCCTGTATACACCACCATCCAAAACACTGTCCATCCTAAGGTATCATGACCCACATTTGCTCTTCTCAGTTTAGCAAGCCTCCATAGTTTGTGATAGAACAACATGTGCTTCCCTATTAAGTATTAAATAAGACCTAGCAAGAAGTTTAATAATCAGTAACTTTAATGAAGATTAAAACCATATTTTGAGTTATCTGCTGCGAGTAGAATGTGATATGAAAATATCTGATATTTACAAAGATAGAAGTAGTACTAACAGAGTCATACACACTGCTGATACGACTGAAGTGTTGTCTTCATTCATAATGAAATGTTTTTTTTAATGTTTATTGTTTTTTATTTTTGAGAGAGAGAGAGAGCGAGCGCATGAGCAGGGGACGGGGAGGGAGAGAGGGAGACACAGAATTTGAAGCAGGCTCCAGGCTCACAGCTGTCAGCACAGACCCCGATGCAGGGCCTGAACCCACGACCTGTGAGATCATGACGTGAGCTGAAGTTGGACACTTAACTGACTGAGCCACCCAGGCACCCCAAAATAGTTTCAGTAGAGGTTAGTGAAAATAAAGATGTAACTTTTCTAATCCCAGTTCATGGACTCAACTCCCCTCCCCTAATACTTTAGAAACTTTTTTTAGAAACACCTTTAAGAAACTTTGGTTAAGAACCAAAGTTAAGGACACATTACTTTCATTAACACCTCCTTTCCAACCCAAAATATGTGTTCTAATCTTATTTGGCTCCAAATTAATTTAGGTTGTTTTAGAAACTCTGTTTACTCTCATGCTTGCTTTACACTGTGGGAAACAGTCAAAGGAATATAGTGATTCTGATAATAATTGCCCAAAGTGCACATTAATCTGGGGATATTTTCATTGTTAAAGAGCACCATACTCTTTGAGAGGGCAAGTTCTAGAATAAAATCATTTATGCTATTTCATTCTTTGTTGAATTGTGAAAACTATCAAGAGGGAGAAATTACTACTTCAAAAACTGGCTAAAAACAAAAAGCAGTTGTGAATTCTAGGGAAATGGCACAATTCATACTGGGAGAAACATGCTACTGGAAAGGCCTGGATTTGTCTGGATAGGAACAATTGACACAAAGGGCCCTGATGTATTCTGTCCATAAAGAAGCAGGAAGTTTTAGTGTTTCCCCTGGCAGCCTGAGGGAGAAAGGGTTGGGGCCCTGGGACTGAGGAAAAGACTTTTTTTTTTTTTTTTTTTTTTTTGAGTAATCTCTTTGGCCAACGTGGGACTCGAACTCAGGACCCTGGGTCTCATGCTCTACTGACTGAGCAGCCAGGCCCCCTGAGAGAAGATCTTTAAAGAAAAAGATAAATATGAGTAAGGGTTCTCAAAGGGTATATTCGTACCCTGTAGATACTAGATAGTCAAGGTTGTCATTTCCTCTTCTGTGCTGTAATCCTTTCTCCCACTAATCACAAGATAGCCTTGCTCAGAGGGGCCCAGGGGCTTGAAGAGAGAGTTGTGTATGTGAAAAATGCAGATCAGAATGACCCGTAGCAGCTAGGAGGAGGGGCCAAAACCGGTCTGGGCAATGAATGACTCCAGAGATTGAGTTACAGGTGACTGGAGAATTAAGCACCCCGCACCCCACTCTTAGGAAATCTCAGAAATATGGAGAGGATACTGGACTTCCTAGAATTATGTGGGCTAATTATGTGACTTTTTGTACATGGAAGGAGGAAAACAAGCTGAGAAGGCAGAAGATAATGAGGACATCCCTAACTGGTCTCTGTGCTCCTCCCTTATGGCCTCCAATCCATTTCCCACATGTCATTCAGAGTGATCTCCAAATGTAAGGCAGGTCTTGTCACTCCCTTGCTGAAAATACTTGGATGATTCCTCTTGGGATGTGAATAAAGTTAAATTTACCATGGCCTACACCGCCTTGCAAGGGCTGAACTGCCTCCTTCCCTGTTTCATCTGATTCAGTGGTGCAAGCACCCTGATCTGTTTTTGCATCCTTTCCACAGAAGCTTTTCAGGTGTTTTCTGCAGCAGACATCTGTTCCTGAAGTTCTTCATGAGTCTGGTTCCTTTCTAATCTTCATGCCTGTGCTTAAATACATCATTTTATCCAACAAAGGGTCCTGCCAATTGATAGTGTTGATTACAGTATCATATTGTATTTCCTTCATTACTCCTATCATAATGCAGTTTATTGTCTATCTGCCCCATAGATATTCCATAGAAATAGAAATTCCATAAAAGCAGGGACTGTGTCTGGCTGGTTCTCCTTTGCATCTCAGTAAACAAATATTTGTTGGATGATTGTATGAATCCACTTATTTGTATGAATAAATGAATGTTAACTCTATAGAAGCATTAAAACCGGTTATAAGCTTTACAACTTCTTGTTTATAACACTAAAAGGCAAATAGAGTCAGGCTAAACCAGGAGAATTTCCATTTGTGCCTTTTTATTATAACAACAATAGTAACTATGAATACTTCTCTATAATCTCAAATAATGTAATACCATTGCCAGGTATTAGATATAGTTGGTGTTTTACATAACTTTCTTGTTTAATTTTCATAGCTACTTGATAAGTAGCTGGTGCTATTATTATCCCGATTTTTTACAGAGGAAACAGATTCAGAGAGGTTAAGTAACTTGTCCAAGGTCAAGTGAACCAAGGTGGTGGGTTCTCAAGACCCTGTATCGTAACCATTAAGCTATATAAATGTCATGAAGAGTCACCATTGATTGATTTAATGGCTTTGGCTAGTTTTTCCTAGGTTTTCCTTGTTTTCTGACTTAGGGATTTTAGGTCAAAGCTATTCTCTTCTGAATGACACCTGCTTTTAATCCTTTTACCCCACCTACACTCAATCAGACTATCCAGCGTTTCTTCAGAACATTATTTCAGAGAAAGAAAGAGAGGCTTCCTCTAACATCTTCTGGAATCCCAAAGATTGGTAAAATCCAAACATAATTCTAGGGCAACAAATTAAAGAAAAAGATTGGTGTATATATGGCAAAGAGTTAAAGCTTTAAAATATAAACAACTACCATAAATCATTAAGAAAATGACTCTGGTAGAAAAATGAGCAGACCATATGGTTCACAAAAGAAGGAATGTAAATAAGAAATCAGGTGAAAATTTATAATCACCAGTGGTCAAAGAGATGCAAAAGAAACATAAAATAACAGTTTCTTTCAAATTAGCAAATACTAAAAAATTATAATATCCAGTACTAATGAAGAAGCATAAATTGATATAATAATAGTGTAGAATAATTTGGCCATAAGCACTTTTAAAAACATAAAGATGTTCACACCTTTTACTTAGTATACTATTTCTAGAAATTGTAGGGAAATAGATGTGACTGAAGACTTACATTCAAGGTTGTTCATCTAATATTAAAAGAAAATGCAGACAACAATCTAACTTCTTCAATAGGATGAGCTGTCATGTGACCACCTAAGCACAGACTCAGAAGCCAGACAGCCCAGGTCACAGTCCAGTAACATAGACACTATGTCCAGTCCACAGACATTATGACATAGTGTCACCAACTGTGGAACCCTGGTAGACTACTCACTCCTCAGTGCCTCAGTTTTCTTATCTGCCAAACAGGGATGGTAACAGGACCCATCTCAAGACTTTTCATGAAGATTAAGTAAGTTAATATGTATGAAGCACTTAGAAAAGTGCTTAACATATGGTAAATATTTTATCAGTATTACTCTCATTTTTTTTTTTTATGGTGAAAAGATTTATATTTATATTTAACCAGCTGGATTCAGTTTACATGATCACAATTTTGTTGAGAACATCCAAAGCATCATAGTCAGGAGCCAGTCAAACATATGCCTTCTCTCCATTGGGCCTGATCAGGATGTTGACCTTGGCCATGTCAATGTCATAGAGCTTCTTCACAGCCTGTCTGATCTGATGCTTGGTGGCACCACAATGAACACAAGTGTTTTGTCTTCTACTTTCTTCATGGTCGACTTGGTAGTTGGGGGAACTTGATGATGACATAGTGGTCAAGCTTGTTTCTCCCGGGAGCACTTGTTCAAAGATACTTGGGCTGCATTCGGAGACTCAGTGTCTCGGGCCATTGGAAGGTAGCAGACATGTGGATCTTTTTTTAAGTGCCTGTGAATGTCTTTCAGCACCACTTTCTTGGTCTTCAAAGCCTTTGCTTTGGCTTTGGGAGGGGCAGGGACTTCCTTCTTCACCTTTGGCATCATCCTCATGAAACAGTACTCTCATATTTTTATAATTATTGATACCACGTTTAAAATTTTAATGATGTGGAAAATGCTCATGGTATAATTTTAAGTAAAAAGTAGAAACTGTGCATTTCCAGTATGATATCCATTTTCGAAATAATGTGTTTGATGCATAAGCATACATATAGAAGTTTAAAGAAAGGTGGGGGGAGGGGCGCCTGGGTGGCTCAGCTGGTTGAGCGTTGAGTGTCCGACTTTGGCTCAGGTCCTGATCTGGCAGTTCAAGAGTTCCAGCCCTCATTGGGCTCTGTGCTGACACCTCAGAGCCTGGAGCCTGTTTCGGATTCTGTGTCCCCCTCTCTCTGCCCCTTCCCCACTCATGCTCTGTATCTCTCAAAAATGAATAAATGGTAAAAAAAAAAAAAAAAAAAAAAAAAAAAAAAAAAAAAAAAAAAAAAAAGAAAGAAAAGAAAAGAAAGGTGGTAGGTGGCATATCATGGGTCTACTCTGTTTTCCAAAGGGAGAAAAATTGTATCCGTTTCAAAAACAAAACTTTCAGAAGTAAATGAAATAAATTACATAAATTGAGAAATTTAATTCTCAATTTATTTTTGCTTTGAAAATTCTGTAAAACATGCCAAGTTTTTAATAAACCAATAGAGTAACATCAGTCCTCCTATTCCGTGGTATCATTATCATTTCCAATTAATCTATGTCCCTGCAAACATTTTAGTGTTGCCACTCTAAACATATATGTTGTGTGTGTATTTATATAGCATTTGTAAGGGGTGCACAAAGACACACAAACACACATGTATATTTTTTTAAAAAATGTACCAGATGTTAATGGAGTAGATCTCTAGGTTAGAGGAATTAAGGGGATATTAATTTTCTTTTTTACCTTTTCTTTATTATCCCAATTTTCTGTAATGAAGATTAATACTTCTAAAATAGATTTAAGAAGTTTTTCTTAGAAGAATCGATTTGGGTACTTACCCTGGTCCGTAGTTGCATATGAAAAGCGCTCCGTGGGAAATACTGGTGCCATGAACGCTGGGACAATACTGTACTGCACAGCCCACTTTGTAACTAGCCGCCCAAACAACCTGAAATAAGGATTTGTAGCGAGAGAGAGAGACGATAAAGTGAACATTGGAGTATGATTAGGACTTCATAAACGCGGTGAGGTGTGTTCACTCTTGTTTAGGTGGAGCAGTTATTACCAGGGGACTCCTAGGTGCTGAGAACTCAGAAACAAGACTTGTAATTATTATTGGGGTGTGGGTGTGTGAAATAAACATATAAATGATACTAAGATCATTTTGGCATTTGAAATAAAATAAAATAGAGAGTGCTGGGGTGGGGGGCCCATCCTGAGAGCCCAGAGAAGGGGCGCTGGAGGAGGCCTTGGAGCTGAGGCCTGCAGGGGGCAGCGCTGGGGATGACCTCGCAGGAGACCGCAACGTGGGAGGAAGAGCCTTCCATGTGGAGACAGCAGCGGCACAGAGGCCCTGAGGTGGGACAGCGCGGCGGTGACAGTGGCAGAAAGAAGCAGGCAGAGCTGGGATCCAGTGAGTGGGGAGAGTCGTTGGCATTAAGGAAGGAGGCAGATGGGCAGGTCGTGGGGAATCTCGTAGGCAAGTGAGCACAGGCTCCTTTTTGCGTCAGAAAGATCACTTGGTTGTCATGAAGTAAATGGACTGAGAAGAGCAAGGGAAGAAAGAGGGAGGGCATTTGGGAGGCTGTTCCAGGGGTGCAAGCAAGAGAAGACGGTGACCCACACTTGGGTGGCGGTCGCGGGTTCCTGGGAATCCGTCACGTTCATGCTTTAGCTCTAGGTACCGCTGAAAGGCTTTGCTTTTGCCTTGAGTGTGAGGTGAGACGGAACATTTGGGGCCTGAGTAACATTTACTGAGATGGGGGAAGGGAAGGAGCAGGGTGGGTGGGAATATGGACAGGGCTTCCGTTCAAGTCCCATTCCCTTTGAGACGCCTAATTAAACATCCAAGTGCAGAGTGACTTTGCTGCTGAATGTGACCGTCTCTAGATTATTATCTAGATCAAGGCTAGATGGAAAAAGGGTGGTGAGTGGCACAGGAGGAAAACCAAGAACAGAGCCAGCTTCTTCAGGGAGAGGGGCCTATGCTGTCACCCTGGACTCCACAGTGGGAAGACTCCATACTTGATTTAGTTCAACGTTGTCACCTATTTTCCCACATTTAGTGGCATTTTCCCCCTGACTTTTGAACAAGGGACTTTACATTTTCATTTTGCACCTGGCCCCACAAATTACATAGCTCGTCTTAACCAAGAGTGTTTGGTGTCAATGGAGCCTAACGAAAAAAGCTGTTTAAAGAGCTAGTATCTAGACACTAGAGATAAGCCAGCAATTAAATGCACTCCTTTGGGTGCCGGGGTGGCTCAGTCAGTTGAGCATCCAACTCTTGACTTTGGCTCAGGTCATGATCTCACGGTTTGTGGGATCGAGCCCCACGTCGAGCTCTGTACTGATGCAAGCCTGCCTGACACTCTCTCTCCTCCTCACTCTCTTCCCCGCCCCCAACCCAAATAAATATATATATATATATATATATTTTTAAAAACACCTTTCCCTTTCTATAGCCCTTTAAAGCTCCCCTCTACTTGCTAGATGGGATGCTACCTGATTCATGGATTAGTTCATAAAACCAATTAGATCTTTAAATTTTACTTGGTTGAACTTTTGTTATTTGACACATCCATCACCATATAGTTACAAATTTTTTTTCTTGTGATGAGAACTTTTAAGACTTACTCTCTTAGGAACTCTCAAATATACAATATGATGTTAACTATAGTTGACATGCTGTACTTTACATCCCCAGGACTTAGTTATTTTATAACTGTAAGTTTGAGCTTTTGACCACATTTACTCATTTGTCTCCCCAACAACCACTAGTCTTTTCTCTCTTTCTAAGAGTTTGTTTCTTGTTTAGATTCCACATATATGTGAGACCATATGGTATTTGCCTTTCTTGGCCTGACTTATTTCACTAGCATAATACCCTCTAGGTCCATCCATGTTGTTGCAAATACCAGAATTTCTTCTTCAGGAAAATGTATTACATATATAGGAATATTACTTAGCCCTAAGAAAGAACAAAATCTATATTTTAACAAGTTCCTCAGGTGATTATTATGCATGCTAATTGGGTGCAATGTTGTCTGTATTCCTTTTACTATCACCACTATCAATCATTTTGTATTTATTTTTTCTCCTTTGGTCTTTGAGCACTTTCTCCGGGGTTTGTTTTATCTCAAGTATTCTATATCTTTGGGCTTCCCACACACACACCTTTAATGCTGTTTCTTTTGTTTTACTGTCTTTTACTTTTCTTTTCCAGTCTCTTTTTTTCCAAGGGCATGCAGTGTTAGTTACCATTTTGTTTTCATTGGTGTTTTCTTCTTTAAAGTCAACTTGTAATTAACACAATAAAGTCCATCCTTTTTAGGTGTACAGTTCCATGAATTTTGATAAAAACATAGTTGTGTAGCCACCGCCATATTCAAGACCTAGAATATTTCCATCACCCCAGAAAGTTCCCTTGTGTTCCTTTGTGGTTGGCTCCTACCCCCACCCCCTGACAATCACTAATCTGTTCTCTGTCTCTCTACTTTTGCTTTTTCCCAGAATTTTATATAAATGGGGTCAGTTTAAAAGTTTTTTTTCACTCTGGCATCTTTCACTGAGCATAAGTATTTGAGACCCATTCATACTGTTGGGTTCACTTCTTGATTGCATGGATGTCCCACAGTTTAGTTATCCATTCAAGTTGGTCTCTTGTTAAAACCTTTATGGACATTGACAGGGCACTTGGGTGGCTCAGCTAAGCATCTGAGTTCAGCTCAGGTCATGATCTCACAGTTCATGGGTTCAAGCCCCACATGGGGCTCTGTGCTGACAGCTCAGGGCCTGGACCCTGCTTCAGATTCTGTGTCTCCCTCTCTCTGCCCTTCTTCCACTTGTACTCTGCCTCTCTCTCAAGAATAAACATTAAAAAAAACAAAAACAAAAAATCGGACTTTGGCTCAGGTCATGATTTCGTGGTCTGTGAGTTGGAGCCCCACGATGGGCTCTGTGCTGACAGCTCACAGCCTGGAGCCTGCTTTGGATTCTGTGTCTCCCTCTATCTCTGTCCCTCCCGGCTTGCACTCTGTCTCTGTCTCTCAAATAAAAAAACAAACAAAAAAAAACGTTAAAAAAAATTTTTTTTAAAGGCTGTATGGACACTCAGATTCTGGCTTCAACTTGTGGGCTCTGGGGCCACAAAGACTGAGTTCATATTCCAGCTTGGCCACTCACTGTGCGACCTTGCCCTTTGCTTCCTCGACTATTTAGTGAGGATAACGCTCTCAACTCTAAGGCTTATTTTGACATTTTAAATGGGATAGTAAAGTGCTTAGAACAGCTGCTGGCACATGGCAAGCAGTCAGCAAATGTTCATGTTTTATTCTCTACTAATTTTCTTGTTTTAAAATCTTTGAAAACTCTCTTGTTTCAGGCAGATTCCTATTGTGTGCTTTCATTTCTTTAAATATGGTAAAAAAAAAAATAAACCTAATTATAAAAAAAATAATGAGAACTACTGATTATTGGGAATTTACTTGGTGCCAAGGTAATGTTAAGCACTTTACGTGCAACATCATGTTTAACACATCACTAAAGAAGTATTGCCTCTATTTTTATTGGTGGAAGTTGGAACGTACTTCTACTTGACCACAAAGTACTATGAGGGCAATCCATGCCCTGAGCAAGATGCTGTTTTCCCTTCTAGCAGAAGCAGGGAAAGCCTGCTTTTCTAACAAAAGCCTTTCTAACAAAAACGGCACATCTGGGGAACCTACTAGGGGCAGGTATGTCACTCCTTTGGAGTTAACACCCCCTTCCCACCATCTTTCAAGTCTCAGTATGAGTCCATCCGACTCATTATCAGGCACTATTATCAGGAGTATGGTAACGCTGCAACATATATAAAACCAGGTAGAGAAACTGTGAAACATGTCCCACTTTATTGGTCTGTAACAGTGTAAAAATAAGCGGGTAGCGGTTGGTCGGGGAGGTAGGGCTAAAACCAAAAATGCGATCAATGGTGCCATCTAGTGGGCATTCTCAGCACTACCACACCTAAACTGCTGCCCCGCCCAAACACTTAAGTCAAACCATTCTGTTACCAAATGTTATAAAGGTGAGCTGCCAGCAATAAAATATCTAATCTCCCATATTAATATACCAAAATTCTTAGTGCAAATCTATCTCTAGTGAAGACAAAGCTAATGTGTGGACCTCATGTGCCAAGAAATATCACATCTTTAGGAGATAATGATTGGATCTAAATCTATTATCTTTACTCTGTACAATCACCCCTCACCAGCCAAAATCTGAAAATAGCTTGTTTTTTATTAATAGAAGATGAGGATAAGTGGGCTATTTTAATAGCCACTTGAGGTAATTTCTAGCAAGAATTTACAATGGCAACTGAGTAGTCTTGAATCTCCCAAAAGATTTCTTACAAGGATGAAAACATCAAATTTTAATGTAAAGGCATCTTTAACCAAGCTGTCAAAGTGTTCTTCCTATATAATTGGCGGAAAACCAGCTCATGGAGGAGATCTAACCTTTGTTTAATGCCTAAGTAGCAGCACTTTATTATAACTTACAAACATTCCATTACTTAATCCTTACAACATAACTGATATCTGGATCCCAGCTCTTCCTCTTATTAGTTTTGTGACACTGGGCAAACAAATCCTTCTTCTTCTTCTTTTTTTTTTAACTAGGCAAAAAAAACCCCTTATTTTTAATGTTTATTTTTGAGACAGAGAGAGACAGAGCATCAACAGGGGAGGGTCAGAGAGAGAGACACACAGACTCCGAAACAAGCTCCAGGCTCTGAGCTGTCAGCACAGAGCCCGACACGGGGCTCGAACTTACAGACTGTGAGATCATGACCTGAGCTGAAGTCGGACGCCCAACTGACTGAGCCACCCAAGCACCCCGGCAAAAAAACTTTATTAACCTTGTTTCAAACTTTATTCTCAGGCCTCTTCAGCTTAATTAGCTGCAAAGAATGAATTGTGTATAAGCAAAAACTAAAAAATGCTACGCTGTCCAAGGGGCTTGGGCTTAAAAATATTAGAGATCTAGATTTTATCAGATCCATGAACAGAATTCTAAAAAGCAGTCATAGTACAAAATAGCAGCTCCCAGTAACTTCTTCAAGCTCTATCTTCAGAAGTTGACTCCGTTCAGTTTGCTTCCTTCTTGGAAGCTTCATCAAAATTCTCCACAAGATCTAGAACTTCATTCTCCTCCTCCTCTCCGGTAGCGAGTGGTGCTTTTCTGTCCAGGGACTGTGTGGGCAGAGCTTCAGCTGGTCTTCCCAAACTAGCCAGACTGCACCAAGTTGGTTTAAGATACTGGGCAGAATTTCTGTCAACTGCTTGGTCTCAGTATGGCCTGGAATGTGAAAGTGTTTACTGCCCCAGATGCCTGAACTTTAGGCTCATGGAAGTGGATCGCCATTCCTTGGTTTGTGAACATATTCACTTCTTCAATACCGGAGATAGCATTCACCCCTAACTTCTTTAAGGAGAACTGAAGTTTTTTATCATCTGCTGTAGCGGTTCTATGAACCACCTTCTTCTCTTTTTTTAATGTTTATTTTTGAAGTGGGGGGAGAGGAGCAGAGAAAGGGAGACAGAGGATCCCGTGCAGGCTCTGTGCTGACAGCACAGAGCCCCAAGTGGGGCTCCATCTCACGAACTGAGATCATGACCTGAGCTGTAGACAGACTGAACCATTCAGGCACCCCAGAATCACCTTCTTCTTTAGGTGGACAGTTCCTTTCCCACCAATGCATATTTATGCTTTTAGTTTGACTTGTTTCTCCTGGTTCATGATAGTTTCTCTCATCTTGTTGGAGCAGAAATGGGACCATGCAGGGGGACTAGGGTTTGTTTTCAGGGGGTCTAAGGTGGACCAGCTGAGGTTAGGTCTACACAAGTGGGCACGTAAGATGTGGGAAAACAACTTCCTAACTTCTCTGAGCCTGTTGTCTCATCTATGGATGACAGTGGTTCTCTGACAGGTTTGTGATAAGATTTGAATGGTTTCTTTAACCACGGAGAGCTGAGTACCACACTCACTTAAAAGTGGTTGCTGCGGGGGCACCTAGGTGGCTCAGTTGCTTAAACCTCTGGTCGTGATCTCATGGTTCGTGGGTTCCAGCCTCCCATTTGGCTCTGTGCTGACAGCTTAGGCCCTGGAGCCTGCTTCAGATTCTGTGTCTCCCTCTCTTTCTGCCCCTCCCCTGCTTGGACTCTGTCTCTCAAAAATAAATAAACATTTAAAAAAAAAATGGTTGCTGTGGATGCATTATGTCTGACCCATGGGGTCCCTGGACTTCCTCTCCAGGAAAAGGCTTGCTTTTCAGAATTGGGGGTAGAATGTAGTGGTCTCTTTGCGAGAGCAGATTAGGAATCACTCAGCTTGGGCTCTGATACCTGTATGTAAGGAAATGAATTTTCTCATATCTGAAATGTTAGCTCTCCTTTTTTTGTCCTATATGGAAAGGGAACATTTACAAATAAGCCCAGCTAATTTGGGGAGGGCCATCTCTGAAATCTCAGGTCTATGTGACGGATGTAAAATCAAGTTTCCTCCTCTTGTTTTGAGTCCCTGGAAGGATGGACATGGAGTGTCTTAACTGCATGGTTCAGGAGTCTGTGGCCGATATGACAGTCTTTAGATCTTTGCGTATTTGTTGTGGTGAGCTACTAGCCATGCTTCTGAAGTACAAGGCTCATTTGTACACACTGTCTACCTTGTACCCCTTTTCAGTTTTGCCTGGAGTTCTTCTCCTTTTCTTTTTCATTTGATAAGCTCTCCGTTAGTTTTCAAGAACCAAGTGATATGGCTCCTGCTGTGTGAATAACTCCTATGTCTCCATACCTCCCTTTGGCCAGATAAGTTGCTCTGCCCTCTTTGCTCACATAGCAACTTGTCAGTTTCTCCAAATTACACCAACAATGCATTGTATTACAGCCACTTACACATTGGTCTCTCCCCAAGGAAGGTCAATTCCTAAAGATCAGGGGTCATTGCCATCTGTGTCCCTCATTCCTTGTACCACCCCCATTTCTCCTCACTTTTACTTCTTGATGATTGTACTCCTCAATTAAGTGTTAGGACTGGGGCACCTGGGTGGCTCAGTTGGTTAAGCATCCCACTCTTGATTTTGGCTCAGGTCAGCATCTCTTGATTCATGAGTAGAGCCCCACACAGGTCTCTGCTCTGATAGTAGAGACCCTGCTTGGGATTTTCTCTCCCCCCTCTCTCTGCTTGTGTGCTTTCTGTCTCAAAACAAATAAACATTAAAAAAATAAAGCGGTAGGACATAAGCTATTGTTCCAGGCTCTGTTTTGCAGGAATCTGCACTAAGACATATGATCAGTGAGTGCCTTACACAGTGCCTGGCATATGATAGAAGCTTAAACACTGAATGAGAGTCCGTACCCTCAAACTGACAATTATTTTTGGAGACTTAAACAGTGCAATGTTGGGGCGCCTGGGTGGCTCAGTCGATTAAGTGTTCGACTCTTTATCTCAGCTCAGATCATGATCTCACGGTTTCATGGGTTTAAGGCCCCTATCAGGCTGTGCTGACAGTGTGGAGCCTGCTTGGGATTCTCTCTCTCTCTACCCCTCCCCTGCTCATGCTGTCTCTCTCTCAAAATAGATAATAAAGTTAAAAAAAAAATGTAAATGGTGCAATGTTTAATGGTACCAGTGCCGCTTGTGGGCAAACTGGATTTAGCTTTCTTGCCTTCTAGGACTTTTGGGATTCTGATGGAATCACTTTTCTGGTTAAAATTTTTTGTAAACATAAGCCAAGATTAATTGTTTATGGGATGAGTCTAGGGGAAACCTAACTCATATTTTCAGGAAAGGGACCAATATTGCGGGTGGTTTGATAGCTCATTCTTGCCTATAATAATCTAGAGATGAAAATTTCACTGAAATCCGCCCTTCCCCTCACATCATAATAGTAAATATCTGTGCCAAACTTGTTTCACCTGTAATAACACCAGCGTGATCAGAGGCTCTATGAGGCTGAGCTGCCCTGAGACTTTTTCCAACAACATTTTGCTCTTTAAAAACACCTATTATTCCAAGTTAACTGCCTTGTTAGAAATGTTTGTACCCTCATTCCTCACTTCAGCACATTTTTGTATATAAGAAGCAGTCAGACATAGGTTCAGCACCCTTACTTATTGGCTTGACAAGGACTGCCAGGAAGAAAAGTAAATAAATGAAATGTGACCAGGATCAGGAGGCAGGATAGTAAGACGATAGACATGCTACCCTAGGGACTTGTTGACATCACGTTGCAAACATGCCTTAGGGCTAGGAAACCAAAACCAACCTGAGTGAAAAAAAAAATCTCAATGGGGGCGGAATAGCCACAGAATGGTTTACACAAATTTACATGTTGGCCTCACCATTGTTTTTCTCTTCCTTGTGTGACCCATCACAGGCTCTCGGTTCATGTTTGAAGGAATAGGAGGCTATGGAATTGATGCTTCTGTCTGAGAGGCTTGTTTCTCCCAATTTTATAGACCCCAATCAACTGCCTCAAATTTTATAGAGGACGCATACCTGAAAATCCATTCACTCATAAAGTCCTCTGATTGCTCACAAATGGAACAAAGTGCCCCAGGCAGGCAGCTGTTACCAAAATATTCAAAGTCTGTCCAGATTGGTGAGCCTCACCTTTTGCATTTAAACACGTAACTAACCTCTTCAAGCACCACCCCTTCTGCTATTGAAGTCTGCTCCATTTTTTTTATTTTTTAGGTAAGCTTGTAAGCTCTACTCTCTGACATGTACAGGCACACCAGCTTACTCTATATTTTCTTAACACCAGATTCCAGTTTTCTCTTTGCCTTTGAAGAGATAGTTTCAAGAGAATATGGAGCAGGCAGATACTTACCTGAGTGTAATGGCCACAGACTTTGGTGCATTTCTGAGTCCTGAAGTCGTAGTACTGAACTTCATTGTACCAGTTTGTGATGGCTGAAGATGCAGAAAACAGGGATAGAGACCCAGCCCAGATGTTTTCTCCCAGAGAGGAGAAATTTGGATGCAGCTTGTAGCTTGAATGCAGCTGAACGTTGTGTACAAACTGACAGTTTCTTGCCCATGTTTGCGCAACTCGCGCTAGCGCTGGGTCCCAAGTCTGCAAAAAGAAACGTTAAACAGTAGGAGGGTCCAGAATGAAAATTGGGTTTTGTAAAGATCTTTCAACTACAATGAGGAAAAAGATTTGGAGAGGGATCAGTACAGACACTGGAAGATGAGGAACTGATGACCAGAGTGTTATGTGGCATCATACAGTTAATGAGAGAGCAGAAAGCCCTCACCCATCACAGACAGGAATTAGACCTCTTGCTCAACCGCCAGGCACTGAAAGCTGTAAAGAGGCACCACTGAACCTACACGGAATCAGGAAACGTTACAGGCCACCGCACCCCCTCCCTAATTAACCACGCCCAGTCCCTTTAAAGCCTTCTTGGCTAGGCAGAAACCGTGGAGCTGGCTTTTGGACCAGAGTCTGCCTTCTCCCCAGGTGGCCGGCCTCCTGAATAAAGATTCTTTCAAAAAGAATGAAAACTGTTACCAAAAAATGTAACTGGAATGAGCAAAGTGAGAATTTGAAGGGGGGAATGAGGCATGATAATGGCGATGACTGAATAGAGAAGGGTCCTCCCTGTACGTGTGGTCTCCCAGTGTTGAATAAGGCCACTGGGAAACTTGATGATTTTGTTTTGTGGAATTTAGAATCTAAATGAGGGACACAGATCAGCATTTCACTGAGGGCCTGTTATGTGCAGAATACTTAAGGCTGTGTTTCACATGGTATATATAATTAAATAAACACAACAGCCCGTATCCTGAGGAGCTCAGAAAGATTAAAAACTAGCTCACAGCCACAGAGCTGGCATTCAAACCCATGCCTGGCTGATTCAAAATCCTATCCTTTCCTGAGATGCCATGCTGCCTTCCAGAGAAAGTCAATATGCTCTGCCAGCAACAACAGAAAAGTAAACTTAGAGATAAACAAACAAAAAAAAGCCCTCAAAAAATTAACAGGGAAGAAAGTGACCAAAAAAAAAAAAAAAAAAAAAAAAAGTAACATCTTCTGACCGGAGGAAAGGAAGCATTTAAAAAGAGGAGTAAAATGTACTTGCTGAGCTTGCTTAGAAAAGATGAGTCAACAGAGCTAAACCGGATTCGTTTTGATCACAGATTGTGAATTTACTGCACACGTTAATCACAACGGGAACAAAAAGGCATTTAGGATTAGCAAGGACTGACCTCTAAAATCAACACACGTTAGCTTACTTCTATCACAAATACTGATATTTTCCTTACCATGTATAGCATATCACTGGCTGTTGGATTCACTTCTGATCGGAACTTGTTATGAAATCGAACACAGTCTTTGATGAAATCTTCATTTTCGATACCTGGCAAACTAATTGCTGTGTTTTCATAGCTGGAAACTAAGGAAACCATCCAGGCTGTCATGGCAAGTGTGGCCCGCATGCTCAGTCTGTTTGGCATGGAGCCCTCGGAGGCTGGAAACCGGAGCCAGTGAAGGTTCTGAATGCGTGTGCCTCTCTCAGTTTGACAAAGCGTGGCTGATTTCAGCTTTGAGAAAATGGAAAGCAGAACTTGAGTTCATCACAAGTTTAAAGAAATGGGTTTCGCCATATATGGTTTGCTGCCACTTTTGTGCTCTTAACCCTGCCGTTTCAGTGGTTCTCAGTGACACAGCACCTATTACAACATAGATATTTACGAGGCTGCATCAGACTTTCTTTCGAGTTAGGGGGGATACTTTCAAAGGAAATTCTGGAATCTCCAGAAATAACAATCTCAATTTTTATGGAGGTTCTGGTGGTTAAATAAAAACATATCTCTTACTTCCATAAATGTCTTGCAAAATGCTTTTCAAACTTGTTTAGAGTCATATCAGTACAGTGGTTGGAATATCTGGCTAACATCTTAACTTGACCTAGAATTCATTCACAGTGGTGTGTGTGTGTGTGTGTAACCATGGCAAAGAGAGGGCAGAGAGAGAGAATAGTAGAGAGAGCACTGGTCTCAATTTCAGATTTTAGTTTAAGTTCTGTTCCTCACTAGTTGCAGCTGCCTATTTACTGAATGAAGCAAATAAAACTTTTTCTAGCCCCTTAATCAGAGAGGATTTGGGAGGATCTAATGAACTAGCCAATATATTAACACATATTAAATGTCTGCACTGGGTATTCAGTTTAGTAATAGGAGATAAACACGCTGCCCTCAAGGAGCCAAGAGAAGCAGGAGCTGTGGGGTGGTGACAAGCCCAGGGACAGTTGAAGGTCTGGGTGGAGGGAAGCACCAGAGGCTGAGGACTTATGGAGGATGCTTACCCCATTCTGACACGGGTTGAAATGGCTTCCTACAATAGCAGTGAGGTCTTTGCTGAGCTGGAATCAGACTGGAGTTGAAGTGAAAAAAAAAAATTAAGGAAGTGAAGGGAATTGGAGAATAGGAACCATATATCTGCTGCAGGCAGGCTGGGTCCAAGGACCCAGAGGGTCCTTGGCTTGAGAAAGGTGGACATCAGATGTGGGCCAGCAGGAGGTGAAAGTAGAGTTTATTGAAGATATATATATATATATATATATATATATATATATATATGGAGAGAGATTCGGACAGAGTATCCAGGAAAGGAAAAGAGCATGAGTCTCACCTTTGCTTAGGGTCTGGGGTTTTTACTGTCAATTATGGTCAGGTACCATATGGTCAATTATGGTCAGGTACGGTCAATTATGATCTGTGTCCTCTTAGGCTTCTAGGAACTGGTCAGAACCAGGACAGAGTCCGGGTGTCCTTCATAAGTCACTCATTCCCTGAAGTCATGGGTCTTGGCACCAAGGTGTTTGGAGTCAGTAGTCTTAGAGAATGTTTATGATGATCCTGCCTCATCACTCCTTAGATTTATTGTGCTGGGAGACTCCAAACATATTATTATCTCTTTGTCCCTTACAAGGAAGACATATGTAGCCTGGATGGCTCGGTCTGTAGTGAATATGACTATTGATTTCAGGGTTGTGAGTTCAAGCCTCATGTTGGGCATAGAGCCTACTTTAAAAAAACAAAGGAGAACATAGGCTATTTGCATTACAAGGCATGTGTAGAGAAGAATGTGGGTGCAGGTCCTAGCAAGAATAGAAACTGGAAAAGAAGCAAAGGAAAAAAAATGGCTTTTTTTTTGTTTTTTTCCCCATGGGGTCTCTTCAGCTTCTCTGTCTCATATCCAGCTGTGAAGTTGGAAACAAAATAGAGAAAGAGCCACTGCACGTTGTCTGTCTCTACAGAGATGGTCTTCAAGTATGGCTGGTAGGAAACATGGTACATGGTTCTCATGGAATTTAGAATCCAAATAGTGCTTTCACGACAGAGACAGCAGTAAGAGGCAGATCAGGGAGAACTTGCTGGCTTCTGCCAATGATTTGGATTTTATCACGAATCGAATGAGAAGTTATAGAAGGGTTTTTTCGTTTGTTTTTTTAGCTGTAGTTGGGGTGTGATCTGGTTTTAGAAACAATCGTGTTTAAGAAAACCAAGAGATGTGGAGAATGGAACAGGTTTGGGGTGATTATTTTTGATGGAAACTCTTAAAAGGAAACATTATAGAACTCTGAGGTGAATGTATTGCCCACCCCCGATAACCTCACAAAATACTCATAAATAATCTCAATTGTGTCCAGGCTGCCTAATTGGTACCAGCATTTCATTCCATTACATTGACCTAAGACTTCTTGTCTAGGGCTCAGAGGTAACCTTTTGATCAAGGTAGTCAACAGTGAGACATTCCTGCAGCTTGAGGTGAGATGCAGGCCTGGGACTGCTTCCCACCTTCTTCTGAGTCTCTGTGAGCTAGATTGTCTGAGTTTTGAACACCAGAACAAGAAAAATGAGACCTTGCAAACAAGGAAATTTAGTGACATTTTGTGATTGCTTGTGCAATCCCCATTGCACACATACAACTCCCAAGAATAAGCAATATTATCTTGGTATTGAAAAGAACTAATCAATTTTTTCTCTAATTTCTTGAAAATAACAAGCAAAAGGGAATGTCTGCCCTTAGAGACTCTTTTTACATTATTATGCCAGGCAAATTAGCCCTTCTGAGCTACAACCCTCAACACTTCTTAATTTTCACAAACAAAGAGGTCTCCACAACAAAAGCCCACAGAAGAGGGTTTGCTCAGAACAGGAACTTTTAGCAAGGAGCAAATGCAAGCTTCTGCTTCTTTTCAAGAAGGCTTACAACTTGGCTGAGTCTTTCCTGTTCTTACCCTGGTCTTTGCCATCGTGTCCTTGAAAAGTACGCATGTGTGTTAAGAAAGAAACTTGTTTTCAGTGTTAATCTCTCTGAATGGTGGCAGTTTAGATTTTTTCTTTACTTCCTTCCTCTTCTTTATTGTGGAATTTTTTTTTTTTTTTTTACAGTAAGCATATAGTAATCGGAAAAAAGAACACCCTAGAACTATTTTTATTTTGGAGAACCATGGGATCTTTATAATCGTACACAAATTAACTGATATACACTGCTGATAAAGGCTTCATAGATAAAATGCTAAAGGATTATCGAGTATCCCTGTACTTTTTGTTTGAAGAGGCCTCAAATAAATGAAAATTGAGGAGGGTAACCAGTCATTGTTCACGATGTCATGAGGAGGCCACTAAGGTGTAGATCATTCACAGGGCTATGAGAAAGACAAAAAAGATTAATAAGTGGAGAGCTCCAATAATCCAAATAAATTGAGGTCATGGAACCAGTTGGTTGGATTTAACCATTTCACATTGTCAGATAACTCCTGTTCAACTTGTATCTGTGTTTCCTGTTGAATATCTAATGGTTTTGATGTAGCTGGGAAGACAGAGCATTAATCTCAGATTGTAAATTGGGGGAAGAAGCTCCTTGCAGGTGTTTTTTCACTAACTCCCAGGAGTGCTGAGACATATTATATTGTAAGAGAGTGACACAAAGTTTGTTATGTCGCCAGTCACATTGTATACTTTGATGATCAACAAGTGCCTGTTGGCGGTCCCCCAAGCATTCGAGGGCTGCTTCAGCAGCTTGTCGTCTTGCCTAATACTGTTAGCAACCTGCCTTTGAGTAGTCATTGCCTTGGTGATATCAGTCATTACGTGATTGACTACTTTAGCATTGCGGATAGACTTTGTCAGGGAGACCTCGGCAACAGAGGCTATGGTTAAGATGACAACCTATGAGATAAGGAAGGCAATGAGCCATCCAACAAATCTTTTAGGTCTCCACTTAGAAATGGCTTGGGCTAATTCAGCAATACCGTTGCACCCTTCCCAGGGCCCTGTTAGATTTACCGGCAACCAAATTTGAGGCTATCCTTTTAAGATAAACATAGGCGAGACAGAAAGTTTGGTGATGTTATAATGGCTGCTACAGGCTGTGTACCAAGCCAGAGGAGGTACTTCAAAAACAATATGGGTTGTTGAATCTTGTATTAACCGGCTTAGTGGAAATTATGAAAACATAGGGATGAGGTGTACAGATCACGACGCTGTCTGGGACAATCTGTGTGAGATTCATATGAAAGGTACCATTACTATTAGCATAATGCCTGTGAGGGAGATGGCATAACAAAACAGGAAGGCTAAGACGCTGTAAGTTGTGATGCCACAGGTTATGTGAACCTGTTTTCAATTCTTAATATTGGCCCTGAAAGTCCACCATCAGTGCAAAGGATGGAGAAGCTGTGAGGTTCTGAAAACCCAATTGGTTTGCCCACTGAGGTTGTGTCCTTTAGGACCCTAGTTAATGAGAGTAAGATTTTGAAAAAAATTCCTCTTTATGGGCAAGGGAGGTCCGGCAGGGCTGCTAGATGACTGAAGAGCCACAAGGGGGCCATATCTTCTTTATGTGGCAATGATCAGTGGGGAGAAGTGGATGAGATTCCTTGGTGGAGGTGGATGTAGCGAAGGAGGCTACTGAAATGAATGTCAAATTTGCCTTGTGGTCCTGTGTTTTAGGCACGTGGTGAAGATACATCTGTGCTGTGATTTTTAAACATCCAGAAGGTTTTCAAACATCCAGGTTACACAAAAAGGAGGGAAATGTGATGATGATATGGGGCAAGCTGACAGCAAAGCACAGGCTAACATCACCCCATCCACCCCTAGGTGGATTATGTGTGATATTCCTTGGACACTCCTGGCTACTCAAGAACAGAGAAAAGGGGTTTAAGTACTTGCCATGGTGATGTGGGAGACTAAGACAAATGAAAAATTAAATTTCTTTACTGCCTACAGCCCATTGACAAGTCCTTGAAACTGGCAGAGTGACTTCCCTCTAGGAGCTCAGCTGCCTCAATGATGACACTTTCTAGGGGTAAAAGGGAATCTTAGCTTAACATTATCCTGACACCCAGGATCCCGTAAGTCTACTTTGACATATAAAAATTCCTTTAGAAACTTCCTTTATCTCAACTGCCCCAAGATAGATGCTGGCAATCATACTCCAAGCTTATGGCCCTCAATACACATCTGAAGGGTCTCATGACCGAGGTTTTACTAAACAGTAATAAATGGAGTTTCCCTAGCAACAGCTAGCCCCTCAAGGTCCTGGAAACCTTGCTTCCAAGATTCCTCAGAGACTTACTCTATCCCTGACCCCCGCCCAACCTGAGGGTATGTAATGAGTTACCCATCATGACCCCATACAGCTCTTCTGCCCACGGGTCCTGTCCCCGTGCTTTAATAAAATCACCTTTTGCACCAAAGACTTCAACAATTCTTTCTTGGCCGTCAGCTCCAGACCACCCTACCATCATCCCAAAACTTCATTAAGGACACAAAAGGAACAGAAGTATTCAGCTTTAACCAATCTCTCCATTTAGTAAGAGGGACTTTTGGCAGAAGCCAGATGCCTCCAGTCCAAAAAGAATCATTACTGGTTAGTGGACGGTCTGCATCCCACCATGTAAACAGCTTAAATAAAGGGGGGTCTATGATATGAACCCAATACAGTGAGGAAAAAGCAGTAGTGGTCCGGATAAAGAAAAAGATTCAGCAAATCATTACATTAGCCGAGTTTTGAGAAACTACAGCTAAATATGCTAAAAATCTGTTTTCTGGGGTTGGTGGCGCTCAGACACGGCCTATGACCTCACTGACATATTGATCAAGCTTCTTAAGTTGTCCCCAGGTGACATCACTTGCCTTGGTTGTTTGTGGGCATGGTCTCCCCTTACAAAGACAAATCGGCCATCTGAGGAAGCGGGTTGAAAGGCTGATCCTTCCAAATCATGGTATGGTTTGATCAGATGGGCACGTGCCCAGTGCGGTCCTGATGGGAGAACACATGCATGTCCCCATCCCCATGTTATCAGTTCATAGGGTCCTTTCCATGAATTATTGCCTTGTATATCTTTAAGTAGCACTTAGGCTCTGATACTTGAGCCAGGAGATGTGGCGCAAAATGCCATTCAGCAGCTGTGAGGCCATGGGAATCACAATTTAAAAAATTTAGAGTGTGTAAGGCTTTATACAGTGAATTCCAAGGTGGGGGGTCATTGTGCAGTTTCACCCTTTTTTGTTTGTGAAGCAATTTTTTTTTAATTTAATGTTTATTTATTTTGAGAGAAAGAGAGAGGGAGAGACAGAGTGTAAGCGTAGGAGGGTCAGAGAGAGGGAGACACAGAATCCAAAGCAGGCTACAGGCTCCTAGCTGTCAGCACAGAGACAGACATGGGGCTCGAACCCACAAACCATGAGATCATGACCTGAGCTGAAACTGAACGTTTAACTGACCGAATCACCCAGGTGCACCTGTGAAGCATTTGTTTTAAAGTGGCATGTGTACATTCTATAATAGCTTGTCCAGTAGAGTTATATGGTTGTTAGCAAAACTTAGCTCCTTTAACATAGAGAAGTTTTAACTAAATAAAGACCTGAAAAAGACAAAACATAAGCTTTGGTTTTCCCAGCAGACAAAAGAGAAAAAAAACGAACAACTTTGTTTACATTTTCTTATCAAGAGCAGATCAACAGTCCAAGAAAACTTAGTCTCTTGAACACAGAGAAAAGCAGAATTTGAATCTTATACCAGTGTACTTTTAAAATCTATTCATTTCAACGTTAGTCCATCCTGACCACACATACAATTCCTTTCCAAAGATTTCCCTTCACGAACCTTCTACAACTTTCCTTTGCATTCAGATTTTGTCCCAAGCCATTTCTCTCCAAACAACGAGTCTCATTTAGGACAAAATTACTTTCTTTTACCTTCAACAAAAAAGTGTATTTCCATTCTTTATATCTTTCTTACATATCTCCTACTTTTCTACATATGGAATTGCTTTCCTTATTTCCATCAGTCTTTAGTACACTTAGCAGAATTTTAGTTCTTAGAAACCTTAGTCTCCAATGAAAACTTCATAACTGATGAGGGAGTGTGGGGCAAGCTGAGGGTAAAATACAGGCTGGCACACACACTCCCCTCCCCCCCCCCCCACCCCAGGTGTAATATGTGTGACATTCCCGGCTACCCAAGAACAAAGGAAAGGGGTTGAAGTGCTTGCCATGCTGATGTGAGAAACTAAGGTAAATGAAAAATTAAATTCCCTTACTGCCTACTGCCCATTGACAAGTCCTTGAAACTGGCAGAGTGACCTCTCTCTAGGAGCTCAGCTGACTCAATGATGACACTTTGCTGGGGGCAAAAGAGAACCTTAGGTTAACAGTGTCCCAAATGGGAGGATCCTGTAAATCTACTTCCTGTATCTCAACTGCCCCAAAATATATGCTGGCAATCATACTCCAAGCTTATGGTCCCCTAATATACATCTGAAGGGTCTCATAACTAAGGTGATATTAAACTGTAATTAGTGGAGTTTCCCTAGCAACAGCTAGCCCCTCAAGGTCCTGGAAACCTTGCTTCCAAAATTCCGTAGAGACTTACTCTATCCCTGACCCCCTCCCAACCTGAGGGTATATAATGAATTACCTGTCAAACCCCAGTGCAGCTCTTCCTACCCATGGGTCCTGTCCCCATGCTTTAATAAAATAACCTTTTTGCACCAAAGAGGTGTTCAAGAATTCTTTCTTGACTCTCGGCTCTAGACCACCCCATTATCACCCCAAAACTTCATCAGTAACCAATTGAGAACTGTTATATCAGAATTTTTTTCAGATGGTAAGTTTATCAAGTGAGCGCAATGCAGGTTTTCCATAGTAAAATTTTAATAAAGTATGAAGCATGTTTATCAGACCCAAATAGTCTTAGTTTCTCTGCAATAAGTCAAAAGCACAAACCTACATCTAGTCATCAGTGCTTTAGCCTTTTATCTCATTAGATAGCCAATGAATTCAATCCCATTTATTGTGCAAACAAAACTTTAACGTCTGGTTACCAAGGACTGAAAGCTATCTCCACAATTACCCATGACAACTTTGAGACAGACAAAATTAACCATTATTTTAAGTCATCCTTTTGCTAAGAAATTGCAACAGAGATAACACAAGCTTACTTGACTTTCAGCAAACCTAGATAAAATAAATTCCATATTTAATGCTGATAAACAGGTCTATCAAAACCCAACAAACTTAAATTATCTTAAACACTGAATACGGTTTACTTGGGTCCACTTAAGACAATTTGTTCTCCATGGTTAATTTTTACCTGGAATGCTGGTGGGGAATATGAAGTGGGGGGGCCCAAGGGGGTGCTCTTTGCTCCCGGACAGGAGGGTAGGAGGAGGAACTAGTGGTGCCTGAGGCACTGAGGGTGGGATAGGAACCAGTTATGCAGGGGCCGCACCCCAGATGCTGCAGAAACAGAAGGGGGAGGGGAAGGATGAGTCAGTGAGGTTTGGCCAAGAAGTCTGGAAGCAGATAAATGCCCAGAGAGCAGAGAAAGACGTCTCCGGGTCCTAAAGCCTGTCAGCTCAGAGGAGCAGACGCCAGGTTTTGTTTTGTTTTGTTTTCCATCAGCTAGTGGAATTAGGCAATCCATGTCAGGCCAGAGAAGACAGGGAATTTCCCTGAACCAAATGGGGTTTCAGCAGCTGCTTGGAGATATTCCTTAAAGTCCCTGTCCTGAGGTACACTAACCACAGTTGGCTCCAATTATCATAGTCATTAACCAGGAAAATGAATGAATGAATGAATGAATGAATGATTGGGAGGAGTAGGCACAGAAGGGGCGGTGGAGGGGTCATCATCCATAGTAGGAGGTGTCATAGGAGAGGTGGGTGTTAGGCTTTCTTTCTTAATTTGTTCCTTCTCTGGAGATACACGTAAGTGACATAATGCTGTACGGACTAAACTCCAGGTCACTAAAATGGAATCAGGAAGCTTCTCTCCTTTTTCAAGTTTTCTTGTTAGATTTTTTCCCACTAGCTCCCATAGATCCAAATCAACTGTACCATGGTTGAGGAACCAGGAACAGGCATCTCTTATTGCTCATAACAATTTACTTAATTGATCTTTTGTAACCATACAATGAGCTGCCTTTAAAAGCTGCTGTAAAGTTTTTAAATATAATAGCTGTTCCTTTGGCATTTTTTGGCCCATGGTAGAGAAAGAGAAAAATATTCTCACTGAAAACTAGACACGTTGGCAGCTATCCCAAGAGGGTACTGCTGTCCCTTACCGCGATGTGGGCTGTCAGAAGTCTGGACAATTTCACTTTCTTTGCCTGAATGTGTCCATTCTGCCCCCTGAAAATCTTCCTCTCAAGTCTATCACTATTGCGTCAGTGTCACCAGTTGTGGATTCGGCTTCGGGCTTTGTCCAGTAAAGCTGAGGAGAGCAGAAAGGACTACTCAAAACTCCATTCAAGTCAAGAGAGGTGAGAGGGAGGCTAAGGGAAGTTTCCCCCAGCTGCTCCCAAGCTCCCGTATTCATTGAGTCTGCATTTAGGGAAACATTGCACAATACATCAGTGGGCTACGTGCCAGTAAGAATGTATAGAAAGCATGCAGAAAAACAAGGCAGGATAAAATATCCCATGAGATAACATAGTCTAAGGAATTTATGAACACAGGCAGGACCTAACCCATAGATATACATTAACTAACCCGTAGATATACACTAACTAGATAAGCAAAGCAAGGCCGCTGTTTTCAGCAAGGCCAAAAAGCAGTTTTCTGCTTTGCAATGCGTTCCCTATAATCTTCTAACCCAGGACATTGCTCTTTGATTTCCCTGACACGCTGAGAGCATGGAGCCTGTTTGGGATTCTCTGTCTCCCCTTCTCTCTGCTCCTCCCCCACTCATGCTGTCTCTCTCAATATAAATAAATAGAATTGGCCATCATTTTAAGTCTTTTTGCTAACAAATTGCAACAGAGATAACACGAGCTTATTTGACCTTTAGTAAGCCTAGGTAATAAAATGACATTGAGGCACTAAGGCAGCCTCGAGGAGGGTCATGCTCTGCATGTTTCAGGTGTTTATCAGTGGGCTGCAATCTGCAAGGAGATTTATTTAAGTTACATCTCTCTAGCCTTTGTTTTCCTCGTCATTCCCCCTTCCCCCCTCCCCCCTCCTCTATTTCCTCCTTTCCTTTCAATCATCTCCTCCACAGTTGTTACCATCATCTTTGCTTTCTGTTTTTGTTTCTCCTCATCCTGAAAGGGCGGGCCTACGCCAGTGGACTCCATCTTGTTCTGTGTCCTTCACCTAGACCACGCCTCCTCCCCTTGAGTAACCTCCCGCTCACCCGTTCAAACTTCCTGATCAAAACACACCCAGCGACCTGCATAACAGGACTCCGACCCTTCCCCAGCCAATCAGCTGAGGCCACAGCCATTACCTCACCAACTGCCCTTAGACCCCTATAAAACCTTTGTGCTTTTGAAACTCACTCTCTCTCCCCGGGATCTCACCGCTGCGTTGGTGCAGGTAGTGGATTGAGCTCGAGCTAGCTCGAATAAAGGCTCTTTTGCTTTTGCATCGGACTCGGCTCCCTGGCGGTATTTGGGGATCACGAATTCTGGGCATAATAATCCCTCTTTACAAATATCTTTTGTGCCTCCCTGAGCAATCCTTCCATTTGCTTCTCATTCCATCCATCCGTCTTCTGCACTTTCTGGCAATATCAGGCCAACTTCTAGTGACAAAATTAACCTTCAGGAGACCCTGCCCAATAGGTTCTCTGAATGTAGAGGCCTGAATATTTCCTCATTTGATCCCTAAGCCTCTGTAAGACAGTAGTTGGGGTTTCCTCCTTCTCTTGCTATATCTCAAAAGCTTTGGCGACATCCTGATATCTTGGAGCTGATTCCCTGATCCCTTTATTAGCTCTCTTAGATCCTGCATCCTAACCCTGTCCCCAGGATCATGGTCATCCCAACCAGGTCTACAACCAGCTTTGTTGAGCTCGCCTAACACCCAGGCTGGGTGGGTGCTCTCTTTCCAAAATAGACATTGCAGCCCTCATGATAATTCCTCTTTCCTCTTCGGTAAATAAGATATTTGTGATAAACATCAGCTCAGCCCAAGAATAAACATTAGGTCCCCAGAACTGATCAACCTGATCTGCCAAGCCCAATAGAGCTTCCAACAGTGGTTTTATTTCCTTCTTGAAATTCCTTACCTCAGAACTGGTGAGGGGGGCACTGACAAAGCCAATTTCTACCTGTCCCAAAGGGACCTCCCTTAATGAGAATAACCTAGAACCCTTTCCTGAGCCCCTGGAGGGAAGAGGGAAGTTCTCTATGTCCTTCCCACATTGTTCCAGTTCTTTCCTCAGATTTGGACACAAACCAGTAGACAAGGAGCGTCCTCCCAGTACTGTAACATTTGTCCCAGTGGACTATCTGGGGGAATCTGAAGAGTCCCCACCTCTTTCTGGGTGTCTCTTCTCTTACCCCTAATACTAGAATTTCTGTTCCCCATCCTTGACCAGGCTAGTTCCTGCTTCTGAGTTTCTCTGGGATGTTCAACCACCCTTAATGGAGGTTTCCTGAACTCTCCAGAACCCGCTTCGTCTGTCTCCAGATGTTTCCCTTGCAGGAGAAGGGAACCTTGGATCAAGACTCAGCATTCCCTTTGTATCTAGGATACTCAAGACTCAGTATTCGCTTTATATCTAGGATACGTCTCAGTCAAACACACTCAGCCTCTGAGGATTTCCGGACTCCCAAGGTAATACTTATAGGCTAACTTGCCTACCTTAGTCCCTGCACAGAATTACCAGGTCGCTGCCATAGGCTACACCCAGCATCACTTCTTCTATCTCCATAGGTAAAAAAAGTTCCTGAGTTCCACGAATCCCCCAAGGGCCAGGGGCCCTCTTGCAAAAAGGCCACCCAAACTGAGGTGGGACACGTCTCCCCTCTCACAAGAGGACCTGGACCCTGCCCGCTGACGTTAATCTCGGCCAAGCCCCCAAATTGCCAGAAATAAGCCCACTGTTATAGGTGGGGAGTGGATAGAAACCTGAGACAAAGTAGAGGTGCTTGATCCAAGGTGTGTGGGAGCATGAAGTTCCTACGCCAGTGACTAGGAAGCTGGGTAAAGCCATTTCCACCTCTCAGGTACCGGTGCATGGGCACACGTACACTGATCCACCTCAGTGAGCTAAGTAGCGCCACCTAGTGGAGAACAGAACCATTACACTAAGCCCTGCCTAACAGTGCCCTCTAAGCACACCCCCCAGAAGACCATTGCAAGTCACTCTACCTGCTTAGTATATGGACCATAGAGTGCTTCATAGTTTCAGTTCTAGGAGATACTGGATGTAACCATTCACATTTCATTCTGCTCACTGGTTCGATTATTTGTTCATTTTCTTTGCTTCTGTATTTGCTTAAAGTTTTCTTTTTTCATTCTTTCTTTTCTTTCTCTTTCTTAGTTAAAAAATTTTTATTTTTTTACTTTATTTTTTATTTTTAACTTTTTATTCTATTTCATTTATTTTATTCTGTAATTTAAAACATTTTTTTCTTACTGTTTTTTCTTCTTTCCTTTCTCTTTCTTCTCTATTCTATCAAGCCTCTTTCAACAAGCAGACCAAAACATACCTGGGATCCAGCTTCCTTTATTTGATTTTTTGTTTTATTTTTAATTTTTTAATTTTAATTTTTAATTTTATTATTTTTTCTTCCTCCAAAATGACAAAATGAAGGAATTCACCCCAAAAGAAAGAACAGGAAGAAATGAAAGCCAGGGACTTAATCAACACAGATATAAAATGTCTGAACTAGAATTTAGAACCACGATAATAAGAATACTAGCTTGCATTGAAAAAAACATAGAAGACACCAGAGAATCCCTTTCTGTGGAGATTAAAGAAATAAAATCTAGCCAGGCTGAAATTAAAAATGCTATAACTGTGATGCAATCTCGACTGGATGCCATGATGGTAAGGCTGGACAAAGCAGAGCAGTGAATGAGTGATATAGAAGAAAAAAATATGGAGAATAATGAAGCAGAAAAAAAGAGGGAAACCTAGGCTACAGATCATGATACAAGACTTAGAGAACTCAGTAACTTATTAAAAAAATAACATCCAAATTATAGGAGTCCCAGAAGGTGAAGAGAGAGAAAAAGAAGCAGAAGATTTATGTGAGCAAATTATGTCAGAAAACTTTCCTAATCTGAGGAAGGGCACAGACATCAAAATGCAAGAAGCAGAGAGAACTCCCATTAGATTCAACAAAAACCAACCATCACCAAGGCATATCATAGTAAATTCACAAAATATACATACAAGGAAAGAATTATGAAAGCAGCAAGGGGAAAAAGCCTTTAACCTATAAGGGAAGACAGATCAAGCTCACAGCAGACCTATTCACAGAAACTTGAGAGGGCAGAAAAGGAGTGGCAGGATATATTCAACGTGCTGAATTGGAAAATATGTAGCCAATAATTCTTCATCCAGCAAGTCTGTCATTCAAAATAGAAGGAGAGAAAAAGTTTCCCAGAAAAACAAAAACTAAAAGAGATCATGACCACTAAACCAGCCCTGTAAGAAATTTTAAGGGGAACTCTTTGAGTGGAGAAAAGGCAAAATTAAACAAAACAAAACCAAAAGCAACAAAGACTAGAAAGGACCTGAGAACACCACCAAAAACACCAACTCTACAGGCAACACAATGGCACTAAATTCATACATTTCAGTACTCACTCTAAATGTCAATGGACAAAATCCTCCAATCAAAAGACATATGGTATCAGAATGGAAAAGAAAACAACACCATCCATATGCTGCTTACAAGAGACTCATTTTAGACTTAAAGACACCTGAAGATTGAAAGTAAGGGGATGGAGAACCATTTATCATCCCAATGGTCATCTAAAGAAAGCTGGAGTAGCCATACTTATATCAGACAAACTATATTTTAAAATAAAGACTGTAACAAGAGATGAAGAAGGGCATTATATCATAATTAAGGGGACTATCCACCAAGAAGGTCTAACAATTGTAAATATTTATGCCTCCAACATGGAATCCCAAATATACAAATCAATTAATCACAAACATAAAGAAACTCATTGATAATAATACCATAATAGTAGGGAACTTCAACATCCTAGTTACAACAATGGACAGATCATGTAAGCAGAAAATCAACAAGGAAACAATGGCTTTGAATGACACACTGGACCAGATGGATTTAACAGATATTTTCAGAACATTTTATCCTAAAGCAGCATAATACACATTCTTCTCTAGTGCACATGGAACATTCTCCAAAATAGATCACATACTAGGTCACAAATCAGCCCTCAACAAGTATAAAAAGATTGAGATCATACCTTGCATATTTTCAGACCACAATGCTATGAAACTTGAAAAAATTTAGAAAGACCATGAATACTTGGAGATAAAAGAACTTCCTACTAAAGAATGAATGGGTTAACCAAGAAATTAAAGAGGAAATTAAAAAGTACATGGAAGCCAATGAAAATGGAAACACGACAGCCCAAAACTTCTAGATGCAGCAAAAGCAGTCATAAGAGGGAAGTATACAGCAATCTAGGCCTTCCTAAAGAAGGAAGATAGGTCTCAAATACACAACTTAACCTTACACCTAAAAGAACTGGAGAAAGATCAGCAAACAAAGCCCCAAATCAGCAGAAGAAGGGAAATAATAAAGATTAGAGCTGAAATCAATGATATCAAAATCAAACAGAACAGATCAATGAATCCAGGAGATGGTTCTTTGAAAGAATTAACAAAATTGATTAATCCCTAGCCAGACTGATCAAAAAGAAAAAGGAAAGGATCCAAATAAATAAAATCACTAATGAAAGAGGAGAGATCACAACTAACACCACAGAAATACAATCAATAATAAGAGAATATTATGAGCAACTACATGCCAACAAGTTGGGCAATCTGGAAGAAATGGACAACTTCCTAGAAACATATAAACTACCAAAATTGAAACAGGAAGAATAGAAAATTTGAACAGACCCATAACCACTAAAGAAATTGAATCAGTAACCAAAAATCTCCCAACAAACAAGAGTCCAGGGCTGGAGGGCTTTCCAGGGGAATTCTACCAAACATTTAAAGAAGAGTTAACACCTATTCTTTTGAAGCTGTTCCAAAAAATAGAAATGGAAGGAAAAAATCCAAACTCATTCTACAATGCCAGCATTACCTTTATTCCAAAACCAAACCCCCTTAAAAAGCAGAACTACAGACCAATTTCCCTGAAGAATATGGATGCAAAAATTCTCAGCAAGATACTAGCAAACCGGATCCAACAATACATTAAAATAATTATTCACCACGATCAAGTGGGATTTATTCCTAGGACGCAGAGCTGGTTCAATACCCATAAATCAATCAATGTGATACATCACATTAAAAAAGAAAGGATAAGAACCACATGATCCTCTCAATGGATGCAGAAAAAGCATTTGACAAAATATAGCATTTCTTCTTGATAAAAACCCTCAAGAAAGTAGGGGTAGAAGGAACATACCTCAAGATTATAAAAGCCATATATGAAAGACCCACAGCTAATATAATCCTCAATAGGGAAAACCTGAGAACTTTCCCCCTAAGTTCAGGAATATGACAGGGATGGTCACTCTCACCACTGTTATTCAACATAGTGTTGGAAGTTGTAGCCTCAGTAATCAGACAACACAAGGAAATGAAAGGCATCCAAATCCACAAGGAGGAAGTCAAACTTTCACTCTTCACAGACAACATGATACTCTATGTGGAAAACCCAAAAGACTCCACCAAAAAACTGCTGGAACTGATGCATGAATTCAGCAAAGTGGCAGGATATAAAATTAATGTAGAGAAATCTGTTGCATTTCTACACACCAATAATGAAGCAGTAGAAAGAGAAATAAAGGAATTGATCCCATTTACAATTGCACCAAAAAAACACATAAAATACCCAGGAGTAAACCTAACCAAAGAGGTGAAAAATCTATACACTGAAAACTATAGAAAGCTTATGAAAGAAATTGAAGAAGATACAACAATATGGAAAAACATTCCATGCTCATGGATCGGAAAACAAATATTGTTAAAATGTCAATACTACCGAAAGCAATCTACATATTCATTGCAGTCCCTATCTTATCAAAATAACATCAGCATTCTTCACAGAGCTAGAACAAACAATCCTAAAATTTGTATGGAGCTAGAAAAGACCAGGAATAGCCAAAGCAATATTGAAAAAGAAAACCAAACCTGGAGGCATCATAATTCCAGACTTCAAGCTGTATTACAAAGCTGTAGTCATCAAGACATTATAGTACTGGCACAAAAACAGACACATGAATTAATGGAAAAGAGTAGAGAACCCAGAAATGGACCCAGAGATGTATGGCCAACTCATCTTTGACAAAGCAGGAAATACTATCCAATGGAACAAAGATAGCCTCTTCAGCAAATGGTGCTGGGAAAACTGGACAGTGACATGCAGAATGAACCTGGACCACTTTCTTACACCTTACACAAAAATAAACTTAAAATGGATGACCTAAATGTAACACAGGAAGCCATCAGAATCCTAGAGGAGAAATCAGGCAACAATCTTTTTGACCTTGGCTGCAGCACCTTCTTACTCAACATGTCTCCAGAGGCAAGGGAAACAAAAGCAAAAATGAACTACTGGGACCTCATCAAGATAAAAAGCTTCTGCACAGTGAAGGAAACAATCAGCAAAACTAAAAGACAACAGATGGAATGGGAGAAGATATTTGCAAATGACATATCAGATAAAGGGCTGGTATCCAAAATCTGTAAAGAACTTATCAAACTCAACACCCAAAAACTAAATAATCCAGTGAAGAAATGGGCAAAAGACATGAATAGACACTTCTCCAAAGAAGACATCCAGATGGCCAACCGACACATGAAAAAATGCTCAACATCACTCATCATCAGGGAAATACAAATCAAAACCACAATGAGATACCACCTCATGCCTGTCAGAATGGCTAACATTAACAATTCAGGCAACAACAGACATTGGCAAGGATGCGGAGAAAGAGGAACCCTTTTGCACTGCTGATGGGAATGCAAACTGGTGCAGCCACTCTGGAAAACAGTATGGAGATTCCTCAAAAAATTAAGATATAGAACTACCCTATGATCCAGTAATTGCACTACTAGATATTTATCCAAAGGACACAACAGTGCTTATTTGAAGAGAAACATGCACCCCAATGTTTCTAGCAGCACTATCGACAATAGCCAAATTATGGAAAGAGCCCAATTGTCCATTGACCGATGAATAGATAAAGAAGATTGGTGTATATATATATATATATATATATATATATATATATAATGGAATATTACTTGATGATCAAAAAGAATGGAATCTTGCCTTTTGCAACAACATGGATGGAACTAGAGTGTATTATGCTAAGCAAAATGAGTCAGAGAAAGACAAATATCATGATTTCCCTCATATGTGGAACTTAAGAAACAAAATAGATGAACATAGGGGAAGAGAAGCAAAAATACATAAAAACAGAGAGGGAGACAAACCATAAGAGACTTTAAATACAGAGAATAAACTGAGAGTTGCTGGTGGAGTGTTGGGTCGGGGGATGGGCTAAATGGGTTATGGGCATTAGGAGGGCACTTGTTGGGGTTAGCACTGGGTGTTCTATGTAAGTGACGAATCACTAAATTCTATTCCTTAAATCATTATTATAGTATATGTTAACTAACTTGGATTTAAATAAATAAAAAGAACAATGAAAAAAAAAAGCAAATAATAAGCCTATTGACCCAATGAAAGGAGGGACGGGGAGACTTGGACTTCAGTGAAGCGAGGCTTTAATCAATGTTATGGCAAGAGTGGGTGTCTAATGGATAGGCACACTCAGGGCAGTTATAGCAGACAATTTGTCTCTTGGCATGCAAGTCCCTCCCCTGGTTCTTCATTGGCTGAGTACTACAGAGGTTACAGCCTTTCCTGGACATCGCCTGTGCCCATGGAAGGCAAAAAGTAGTCTGACTGGAACAAATGTACATTCCCTGAGGTGACGCAGCGACTTTCAGTACGCCCTCCCTTTGTTCTTTGGTGCATGCTCATTGCAAAGCCCTTGAAAATAAGCCTGAGAAATGGAGAAGGGAAGAAGAACCAGGGAGTGAAGTGTCTAAAATAGGGGACTCCATTATGGGGGGGGGGGTGTTCATATAAATTTCCAAAAGGTTGTAAACCTACTGTTAACTAGACAACACAGCTTTTATTTGGTATTTCTGAAAATGAATCATCTCCCTTACTTCTCACAATACCTCACACAATAATAACTTGGTATAAGCCGGTTTTATGTACGCTAGTGTGTACAAGTTAAGTCTAATCCAAATCCTAGGAACAATTAGTTAGCACTGAAGCACTCTAATCAGGAATCCAGACTCCAAAGGTGCTCTTAGTATTTTAGATACGGTTATGAAAATTGACACCCGAGAGTTTGTTAATTAGTATAAGGATGTTTACGAATAATTTCCATTGGCAAAATGAACACTGTTCAAGATGGATGGTTTGTAGGAAGGTTAAACATGCCCTCCAGCCATTGCATGAATAAGGTGGAGAGCAAGAGCCGAGTACAGCTGTCTTACAGAGGCCTCGGTCTCCTGCCCTCACTTGATATTAATATAGGGTCTGCCTGATTGCAAATCCTACTTGCAGTGAAGAGCACAATTTCTTTAAGCTGTCCGTGTTCAAATCAATTCCTATATACTGGCTAAATGACTGAGCATTTTTACTTTTCTGTGCCTTGACTTCCTTATCTTCAAAAAAATGGGATAGTAATAACATACTTCATTGAATTGATAAGAAATTATTTGTAAAAAAAACAGTGTTTGGGGTGCATGGATGGCTCGGCTTGTTAAGCATCTGACTCTTGATTTCCACTCAGATCATGATCTCACTGTTTGTGGGATCGAGCCCCACATCGGGCTCTGTGCTGACAGTGCACAGCCTGCTTGGGATTCTCTCTCTCCCTCTCTGTCTGCCCCTCCCTCACTCATACTCTCTCTTTCTCTCAAAATACATAAACTTAAAAAAATGGACTCCGTTAAAAAAATGTTTACTGCGTGCAACACACACATAAGTACTGTATCTATTAACTATTATTATTACTTCCCTTTAATAACTTAGGCATGCATATATGCTTCCCATAGGTACAACTGAGACTAAGTTTAACCTAGAACATTTTCATACTTTATAGCATTACCTTTAGATAGGCTAATTGCTTAAAAAATATATCTTGACAGTATAAGAATTATGCTATAGATTCACTGTGGATTTTGATGCAAATTATTCAGAATGGTGTTAATTTGTTTCTTAATAAATTCTTTATCTTCTGATTTTTTATGCCACTGCATTTGATATTCATTTGGATAGACTAAATTATTTATTTTCCTAATTTTAAAATGAATGGACTCACCCAAATTGATATTTTATAATTAGTTTTTAAACAACTTTGGAGATTAAATGGAAAATGGTAGGCAAATGCCACTTTCTTTCTCTCTCTCTCTTTTTTTAAAAAAATATATTTCTTTTCTCTACTCAACAATTGAAGATACACTTTCAAAATATAATTTGCCTTCTTTGGGGTGCCTGGGTGGCTCAGTCAGTTAAGCACCAACTTTAGCTCAGATTGTGATCCCACAGTTTGTGAGTTCAAGCCCCACATCGGGCTCTATGCTGACAGTGCGAAGCCTGGAGCCTGCTTCAGATTCTGTGTCTCCCTTTCTCTCTGCCTGTCCCCTGCTCACGCTCTGTATGTGTCTCTCTCTCTCAAAAAATAAATAAAAATTTTTAAAAATTGCCTTCTTGAAACCTGTAACTTTATAAAGTTTATTTTTACTTTCATTTCTTTTGCCTAGCTTGGATGATTGGGGGCTTGAGGTTATGTGCAGTTCTCAGGACTGGGTGAATTATCTTTGTGTATTCAAGAATAATTATAACTATCTTGAAACTTTTCTTGGAACTATGAAGAAGGAAGATTTATTTCCCCACTACCCTTCTAAATTCTTGGCTGAGATACCTCCTATAATAAAAAGACAGATTAACACTGGAAAATAAGCAGAAGTTTAATAACATGTATACCTCCTGTACACATGAAAGATACCCAGGAAAACTGAGTAGCTCCCTAAAATGGCCCAAGCCACTGCCTTAAACACCATCTTCCAGTAAAGACCAAAGACTGGGGAGGGGAAAGCCAGTTATGAGAGGTTACTAGGAAAGGCACAGTAAACAAGAGTATGGTTGTTATGTTATTTTTCTAGGCAGCTAATGGAGGGTCAAAATTTTTCCCTGAGACCACAGGTCTTGATTGTTTTCAGCTCAAAATAGTCCACATGCCAAAGTGGCACATTTTGGAAAAATATTCTGAATTCCTTCATTTTCCTCAACTCCTTAAAAATATTTTTTTAACGTTTATTCATTTTTGAGAGACAGACAGAGACAGAGTATGAGTAGGAGAGGGGCAGAGAGAGAAGGAGACACAGAATCGGAAGCTGGCTCCAGACTCTGCTGATAGCACAGAGCCCGACATGGGGCTTGAACTCACAAACTGTGAGATCATGACCTGAGCCTAAGTCAGATGCTTAACTGACTGAGCCACCCAGGTGCCTCTTCCTCAACTCTTTATTAGTAAAAATTCATACTCTAACCAGTTTTTTTTTTTTACCCTAGCAGAGCCAACTGCATCGTTAGGTTGGTAACACACCCTGGTTTCTTGTCCTTACTACCTAACATAGAACCAAAAAGTCTTGCAAAACCGTCCATAAGATGGTGTCCAAGTGTTTGTTTTACATTAGCTGGTGAATGAATCCATTTCCACCAATAGTTTGTGCTACTTTTCTAGGCACGTGCTACTTTTCTGGTCTTTTCTCTTGCGTGGCCACCATTCCACAAAGGAACCAGGCCATCAGGGTGGATCCCAGGGCAGTGCTCTATGCCCAGGTGCCTTTTAGATTTTATTTACACCCTCTCTGTGTTCCTACGGGGTTTAGATTAAAAGATGAATCCAAATCATAGTCCCCATGCTGTTCATAATCTTTTCTCGCTGTCAAAGTCTAAATAATTTTCCATTGGTTCCAACTCAACCTAAGTGCCCTCTTGGAGGGCTCCCTAGTCTTCATGAAAATAGGATTTCAGGGGTACCTGGGTGGCTCAGTCGGTTAGGTGTCTGACTTCAGCTCAAGTCATGATCTCTTGGTTCATGGGTTTAAGCCCCGCATTGGGTTCTGTGCTGACAGCTCAGAGCCTGGAGCCTGCTTCAGATTCTGTATCTCTGTCTCTCTCTGCCCTTCCCTTGTTCATGCTCTGTCTCTCTCTCTCTCTTAAAAATAAATAAACATTTAAAAAATATTTTTAAGAAAATGGGATTTCAACCAAACATGCCCAGGTATGTCCAGATTGTACTTGGCCCCAACAGGAAATCCCTACCCACTGTTCAAGAGGTACTAGCCACTATGCAAAAATATTTTCTATATTTCTATCTCCAGCCTTGAGCTCCTGTCATGTATTCAGCTGCTGCTTGTCATCTCCATACACGATCTTTCCCATCTCAGTACATTACAACTCAGTCTCCAAATTCTCAGGACAAAATCTTGGAGTCTCCCTTGATTCCTGTTTCACTCCTCACATGTATGTACTCCATTAGTAAATCTGATGGACTCATCTTTGAAGTAGATCTGGAATTCATCCACTTCTCACCACTCCCTTTTCAATCAGCCTCTCTTCACCTCCAACCTGGATTATTGCACTACCTTCCTCAGTAGTCTCCTTGCTTTCTCCTCTGCCCCTACATTATACTTTCCTGCCAGCAGTCAGAAGTATCCCTTTATAATCTAAGTCAGTTATGTCAAAACCCTCCATGACTTTGATTTGGAGTTGAGCAACTTGAAGAAATAGCCTCCACCTTGTTTCCTTTGTTTGTTTGTTTTTTGCTGGGTGATTAGCAACAGACATGTACAGCTTCTGGGGGGTTGCGGTTTAAAAGGTGGTAGCTTTCTAGAATTTCTGACAGCCAACAGTTGTGTCCTGCTGGTGGCATTTGTTACTTGACAGCAACAGTGGTGATGGTTTTCTTATCAGCCAGACCTAGGCATTGCTCTGAGAAGTTTTGCCTGCAGACTGTGTTTTCAGTGCCCTCAATCACCCTGTCAATTTCTTATAAGTGCCTTTGCTGCTTAACTTTGTCAGAATGACTTCTTTTGTTTGCAACTAAGAATCTTGACTTTTTGAGGAGAAAGAAAAAAACCTCTCAGAAGATCCCCTTTTTTTAACATTTTGGGGTACTTTCAATGTTTCATATACATATGTATGTTTTTAAAATACAGTAAAACCTTGGTTTGCGAACATAATTCATTCTGGAAACATGTTTGTAATCCAAAGCACTCATATATCAAAGCGAATTTCCCCATAAGAAATAATGGAAATGCAGATGGTTCATTCCGCAATCCAAAAATATTCATATAAAAATGATTACAATACAGGGGCGCCTGGGTGGCTCAGTCGGTTAAGCGTCTGACTTCGGCTCAGGTCACGATCTCTCGGTATGTGAGTTCGAGCCCTGCGTTGGGCTCTGTGCTGACTGCTCAGAGCCTGGAGCCTGTTTCAGATTCTGTGCCTCCCTCTCTCTCTGACCCTCCCCCGTTCATGCTCTGTCTCTCTCTGTCTCAAAAATAAATAAACGTTAAAAAAAAATTAAAAAAAAATGATTACAATACATAATATAATATAAAATAATGAAGAAAATACAATATATATAGAAAAATAAGTTAACCTGCACTTACCTTTGAAAACCTTTGTGACTGGTGTGAGGGAGACCAGAGAGAGGAGGTTTATTGTGTAGGATGACTTTCATGATCACTAATGGAATCACTGTTATCTATTGGCTCAATGGCATCTTTTCCTGCATGGAAGCCATCGTATACACTTGCATGGATGTTGGCACAGTACAGTATTAATAAACTTTTGTCATATACTGTTTTTAGTGTAACTGGCAATAAGGCAACAGAGGAAAGGGTCTATATCTGCAGGCAGCCTGACCTAGAATGAAGCAAAGCATTCCTAAGCTTACTCTTGGATGGAAAAGCTTACTCTTGTGCTTTGAAGTGACAAAAAATACACTAATGCCAGTTGTGGGCACTTGCCAATGTTCTGAAAAATCACTGATTTCTGCCAAACACTGTGGCCTGAGACCGAGCATCCGAGCATGGGAGGCAATCACCCACAATCCCGCAGTGAGAGAGAGAGAGAGAGAGAAAGAGAGGGAGGGAGGGAGGGGGAGAGAGAAAAACCATTGACTCAATTGTGATCATTTGACATCTGGCGTCACTTACTACTCATATTGCAAGATATCATTCATTTAACAAGTTAAAATTTATTAGAAATATTTGCTTGTCTTGCAGAATACTTGCAGAACAAGTTACTTGCAATCCAGTGTTTTACTATATATATATATATATATATATATATATATATATATATATATAAAATTATATATATTCAGAGATTTATTTGTTAAATGAAGGCATAGTTTTATGCAACTTCGTATCTTGCTTATTTTTCTCTACTTACTATCATTTCATAAGTATATTTTTGGCTGTTGTAATTCTTCATAAACATTTTGAGGACTGTACAGTGTTTTCTCAAATTAATGCATTGTACTTTTATTGCTGGATATTTAGGTTGTTTTCATTTTTTCTTTATTATAAATAACACTGCCATGATTATATTTATACATAAGGCCTATTCCAAATTTATTAGGATTGATTCCTAGAAATAGAATTACTGGATAATGAGGTATGAGTGTTTTTAAGATTTCAAATATGGAGTGTCCAATTACCCTCTTAGAACTTGTATTAATTTATACTTCTGACACCATCATGTGGGCACTGAGATCATATATTACCCTAAATATTGGAACAATGTATATATATGAACCTGGTTGAGCGTATTGTCTGAAAGAATCAGAGCTAGACACTAGTTAAAGCAGTAAAGGTAGATTTTATTCAGAAACTATTGCAAAAGGGGAAAAGAGGCCCCAGTATAGAACTGGGCTCAGTTCTGAAAACAATAAAGGCAGCTGGGGATTTACAGACAGGAAGCAGAGTTGGATGTGGGGGAGGCGTTAGTGGATGAAAAAATATAAAGAGCAGGCCAGACTTATCAGATATCAAGGGTGAGAGGTGAGAAATTTGATTAGATATTGAGGGTAATCATATATCAAGGGTGAGGGAGATTTTCTCTTGCCGGGGCCAAGGGAAGGCCACTTCGTTGTAAAGATTATTTTGACCTGCAAGCAATCAAGACCATTTGCCCCTCCCTTAACAAAATAGAAGCATCTAAAATGGGGGTCTTTTCCAGAATAGAGGTTTATTAGCAGAGATAATTTGTACTTGAGTGAACCATCTGTGTGGAAGGGCAAACATCTAATTACCAAACATTTCTTCCTCCTCTTCCTTCTTCTTTTTTTTGGGGGGGGTGGTGGGTGGTGGGAATTATTTATTTATTCTAACTTTTTAAAATTCTTATTTATTTATTTACTTACTTATTATTTTTAAAATTTACACCCAAGTCCTCCTTCTTCTTATCACCTTGTGAAGTGCATTCCTTTCCTCTGAGGTCCTAGACCCCTCCCCCCTTCTCCTTAGTTCAAGGTGACATAAATACCTCATTTTGCCTGACTGCTTTTGGAATTTCCATGTCTATGTGGATTCCCTTCACATACATTACTAAATTTGATTTTCTCCTGTTAGTCTGTCTCAGAGAATCTCTTAGATTCCTTTTTAAAATTTCAATTTGTTTTGAGAGAGAGAGTGAACAGGGGAGGAGCAGAGAGAGAGGGAAAGAGAGAGAATCCCAAGACACAGGGCTTGAATACATGAACCATGAGATCATGACCTGAGCTGAAACCAAGAGTCAGATGCTTAACCAACTGAACCACCCAGGTACCCCTGATTCTTAGTAAGCTAGAAAGACCTTGAAGGGGACAGAATTCTTGCTCCCCAACACTCTCAACTGACAGGACTGTTGATAAAACTGGGCTATGCTGGTCTGGCAAGGATAGGGGGTAGGGGTAAGGTTGAGGTCTAGTCAAGAGGACAGCTTAGAGGAGTCTAACCAAGTCTCATCAAGAAGAGTGTCTTGTTAATGCATGTAACTTAAGTACTTCCTGTTCTCTATCCTTTTGTACGTTAGATGTTAGTTTATCACTTCCGAACTTCAGCTTTAGCCACACAAACCTCAAGGAACAGTTTTTTCCAAAGGAAGTCACAGTGGAACTTCTAAATTTTGCCTTTGGTATAACGAGAGAGACAACATCCAAACCAATTTACAAGCACTGGAATCAATTCTGCTCAAACTTAAACAGAGTAGTCATTTTAAAAATATGGACTCAAAGGTGTTACCATGAGAATTAGTAACATGCATTTCTAAACTCTTAAGCATTGCTAAACTTGTCTTTCTATACATATTTCTAAAAACTTTCCTTAGCACGGGCATATTTCCGAGAAAAACATTACTGAAGGTTCGTATTCTCTGCATTTCTTTGTTCAGTAAGAGTCCAAATATGACCTGAGTTTCAGCATAAAAATCTGCCTGGGTCTACCTTTTCTGCTTCTCTATGGAGTGATGCTGTTCTGATTTGAATAAAGCAAAAAGGAAGTTGTCACTGTGCATACCATCAAGCGGCTTCAGGGCCTCTCTGCAGGGACTCCATCAGAGAGTGCTTCACAGGCTACAGCAGTTATATTACCAGCCTCTCCGGAAACCAACAAAGATCTTTGCACAAACTGCAAATTGTGTGCAGGAAGACCAGCTCTCAGGAGGAGAGGCTGAGACAGCTGGTATGAAGTTACCATAGCAACATGCCTGCACATTCTGCCCTTTGGCTTTTATCTTGTCCAAGCCTGAGAAGCCTGATAGTCATATCCCGGACCATTTCACTTACACAAAGAAGATGGCTATCTTCCGCTAGGTCACTATGGTCCCTTCACAAGACAGAGATCCATGGTCGTGTACTTTTCATGGCGTGGCATATCATGGCCTACCATGTTCTGAGTTAATGTTTACCTCATTGTGATCCTGGAAAGTATGTCTCGTACAGCTAAATTTTTGATGAGGAAATTGAGCCTCAGTGTTAAGTAACTTGCTCAAGCTCACAGTGAGTAAATGAAAGAAGTGAATTAAACTAAGGGTTATCTCTCTTCTTTGTACCAATGACTCATACACCTTGTGCATTAGGTGGCCCGCACCACGACAATTCTCCTGTGCTTTTAATCATCTCTCCCTAGTGTTTCTAGGCTACAGGCAAAGTTTGAGAACCACTCTTTTTCACCACATAGCTTCTCTTTGTCCTAATGACATCTCATCTCTGGCAAAGTACTTAGGCTGAAGGCACTCATTCACTCTCATTTCCTGTATCTTAGGACGGTGGAGCCAAAATTCTCCTAGTTTTCTACTGCTGCTTCTGGACCATCGCTACATGAGCTTTCCTTCCTCAGTAAGATTTTCTAAGTACGTGACATTCATTTGCATTGAATTCCATTCTTACCCTCATCATCCTCAGATGCCCCCTACAACCCTTGAAGATGTGGACTATGTGTGGTCCATAGTGGTAGTCTCTGTTTGGATATCTAACACCCTGCCCACAAACTTCTTTAGCCAACTCTACTTCATTGATTTTAACACATCACTCACATAGATGTAGCAGCTAGAGCTACTCTGCTTCCAAACTCCAACTGAAATACCCTACCTCCAAATTCCTACAATCTTCTGCCTCCCACCTCTCAAGCGCTGGCACAGTCCCTGCTACTAAATCTGCTCGCTGTGCTTTTGGTGACTCTGAAGCTTCTCATCTTACTCTCTCACCCATCACCTCCCCCACCCTCTAACCTGTTTGTTCCTTTTTTCTATCTAACCTAGGCACCAATGATCAGGAATCATAAGCATGTTCACACCAGTATCTCCCATAGCCTCACTTTAGGATCTCCCTGTGAGCTTGGTCAGCCAATCCTTGACCAAAAATGTGTGTTGGTTTGATTTCTACTAAGTAGAACTACAGAAAGTAGAAAACCCGTGCTGCTGGGCAACATCAATGTTTTTTTTGTTCCTCAGCATTTTAAACCAGTTACTTTTATTATTATTATTATTATTATTTTTTTTTTTGCAGTGGTTTATCCAAACCTTTCACAATCCTCAAGCCACCTACCCACCCTGGAGAGCTGCTCTCCTGTACTTTGGCTTCATTAAGCTTCTCAGCAGGCACCACATGCCAAGTTCCTCTCTGACTCAGTGTTTCTGTTCCTTTTGACTCAACTGTCATTTTCTTACTCCTTTCTTTGTCAAACTGCTACTCATCCCTTAAGGCTCAACTCAAATGTTGCCTTTTCTCTGCTGCATTTTCTGACCTTCCTTTCCTCTGTGCTCTCTTATTCCCTTTACACACATGTCTTCCTTTTCTGCTAAATTATGAGGCGAACTGGCTGCATTATATCACCTCTTACTGTCTCTCCCTCTGCCTTAGTCCTCTCAGGCCGTTATAACAAAATACAGACTGAGTGCTTTAAACAACAAAACTTTACTGGTGGGACAAGCCACCATCTGTGTGCAGGCTGCTTCGGTTCCTGGTGAGGGCCTCTTTCCGGCTTGCCGCAGAGGAATGCCTTCTCACTCTGTCATCACATAGTGCAGAGAATGAGAGCAAGAGAGAGAATTCTGGTTTCTTCCTGTTCTTATAAAGACACTAGTCCTATCATGAGGCTCCACCTTCATGACCTCATCTAAACTTAGTTACTTCCTCAAGGCCCCTCCTCTTAATACCATCACATTGGGAGTTAGGGCTTCAATGTGTGAATCTGGAGAGGGTGCAAACATTTCGTCAGAATGCCCTCTGATTCAGAATCCTCACTTCAAATCACATTAAGTAAGCAGAAGCCTGGTGGGATATTGGACAGGATGTGCTCTAGAGCTGAGGCACTTGCAAGGTCTCAGTCTTTAAATTTGTGCTGTCTAGTGTCATAGCCATTAGTCACGTGGGGCTTACTGAGCCCTTGAGATGTAGCTAGGTTAAATTGAATTGTGTTCTAAGTATAAAATACATACTGCAGTTTAAAGACTTTATGTAAAACAAAGGATGTAAAATTTCTCTTTAACATTCTTTTTTTATTAAAAAATTTTTTTAATGTTTATTTATTTTTGAGAGAGACAGAGACAGAATGCAAATGGGTTAGCGGCAGAGAGAGAGGAAGACACAGAATCCGAAGCAGGCTCCAGACTCTGAGCTGTCAGCATAGAGCCCGATGCGGGGTTCGAACTCACGAGCTGTGAGATCATGCCCTGAGCTGAAGTCGGACGCTCAACCAACTGAGCCACCCAGGTGCCCCTCTCTTTAATATTCTTAATATTGATTGAATGTTGAAATAATATTTTGGATAATTTGGATTAATAAAGTCTGTTAGTAAAATTAATTTTGCCTGATTCTTTTTATTTTTTTTAATATACCTACAAAAATATTTAAAATAATATGTGTGGCTTGCATTATATTTCTATTAATAATGTTTTAAATACTCCATGATATACAGTATGAATATAGTGACTAACACACTAACACTCCATCCTAGTGGAGTCTAGGAATACTTTCAACCAGGAACTCTGTGTATAAACCTGTACTTACAGGAATTGTCCAATTTTTATAATTCTGAAATCTACATACTAAATTCAAGTTTCTTATCAATATGAGAATAGGATTAAAAGGATATTGGTGACAATGCTACCTTGCTCCATTATTAGAAGATACTATAGATTCTGTCCTAAAATATTCTTGTAAAACAATTAAAATATACACATCCTCATTGTGAAAATATTCACATTCAAATCAGCACAATTACAAGGTGGCAAAGGACAGCTAAAGCAATCATGAAACATACACAAAAACTTGTTTATAAATTTACACACAATTATTTCCAATTCAAATATTCCTATTCCATTATCACTAACACCTAATCCTTGCAGGAAGAGTCAACACCTTTGTAAGTGTCTTGTTAATTGTGCAATGCTGGTAACATGCTACAATACGATGCAATTGCAATATGAAATTGCAATTCTTGCAAAAGATTTAGGACTTCAGGAATTTATTCAAAAGATATTGACAAATAAAATGTTGTCTAGGGTTAAATTACTTATAACATTTGAAGGAGAACAAGTGAAAAAATAATGACTATTCGTCTGTAAAAAGAGAACAATTTAAATGTCAAAGGATCGTAAGAATTCTTGAGAAAATTGATGAAGAACTCTGAAGAGCTCTGATATATCAGTATGTGTGTGGTTAACTTGTTCTGCGAGTGTTCTGCAAGACGAGGAAACATTTCTAATAAATTTTAACTTGATAAATGAGCGATGTCTTGCAATAGAGTAGTACGCGACACTGAATGTCACATGATCACAACTGAGTCATTGGTTCTTGAAATTCACTTTGATATACGAGTGCTTTCGATTACAAGCATGTTTCCAGAATGAATTATGCTCACAAACCAAGGTTTTACTGTACTTTATTTTTTAAAATGATCCTCTCTACTTTGAAAGTCTAATGTGAAGTGAAATATGCTGTTCTTTTGTACCATATAACTTTCCTGAAAAATTATGCTGATCTTTTTTTTCTAAGAATTAGTCCATAGTTGCAGTTCTCAGTTAAATATTTGTTAAATATGAGAAAAACAAGCTCAATTTCCAAATTTTCACTACTTTCATTTTTCAAAATAAAACTCCATTTAAATAATTTTTGCCACATTTTATTTAGAATTTTTGGTTCTCATTTAAAGTATATTTACTTTAGGGATGCCTGGGTGACTCATTTAGTTAAGCAACTGAGACATGGCTCAAGTCATGATCTCATGGTTCAAGGGATCGAGCCCTGCATCGGGTTCTGTGCTGACAGCATGGAGCCTACATGGGATTCTCTCTCTCTCTCTCTCTCTCTCTCTCTCTGCCCCTCCCCTGCTCTCTATCTCTCTCAAAATAAATAAACATTAAAAAATAAAGTATATTTCCTTTAAACAATCCTTTTCTGAAACCAGTTTATCTTTTTTAAAAAATATTTATTAAAAAACTTTTTTTAACATTTATTTATTTTTGTGAGGCAGATAGAGACAAAGCATGAACAGGGGAGGGGCTGAGAGGGGGAGACACAGAATCTGAAGCAGGCTCCAGGCTCTGAGCTGTCAACACACAGCCCGATGTGAACTCGCAGACTGAGATCATGACCTGAGCCGAAGTTGGGTGCTTAACAGACTGAGCCATGTAGGTGTCCCACGAAACCAATTTATCTTAATTGTGATGGCTAAACTTTAAAAATTATTATAAATACAAAAAGGATAAATACATTTTCTAAATCTATACACATACAAAAATAAATGTTAAAAGATTAATGCTGGTGTTTATGAAGTACTTACACTGTGTTGTATAATGCTGCTAGATTTAATCATGCATAAGTTAAACTTGTCACATACCTGAGCACTAGAAACTCTTAGGTATCTAAACATAACCCAAGTGTTTCAGGTAGGAATACAAGATATAAATGCTCGAAGAGATAATGTAACCAATATAATCATAGCATTGACTTAATTAATGTTTACACTATTCAAGTAGCTGTAGACTTTTAGCCTAGGTAATTTCTCAATTCTGAGAAGAAAATGATTTTGAACTTGTTCAACTCAAAGGAAATGGTGGGTTCAACAGCGGTTTTGGTGTTTCCTTTGAATGTTCTAGGTCTTAACTTTTTTTGTTGTTTTCTTTTTGCAGTTTCTTTGCTAAAGCATCTTCAGCATGTTCTGTCAGCTCTGGTTCCAGGGGCAACTATATTTTTATTTCAGGTTTTATCGGACTATTTGATTTCTTAAATATAAATACAATTTAAGAAACAAAAATGTTTTTAAAAGCTTTAATTCATAACCATTGTTGAGTAAAATATTGACCTTTGTATCTGACCCACGAGTACTGTATTTTCTTTCAATATCCTTGAAACTGGTTGACAAGCTTGTTAGTTTGCAGGCAACACACAATTTCAGACCTTTCTTGTTTTTTTGTTTTGTTTTGTTTTTAATGGGAGGCTACTTAGATTTGTTCTTTATTCTCATGTTGGTTTTGAAGTGGACTCACTCAATGATTTGTTCATTCCAACCAAATTGTTGAATCTATTGACAAAAAGTTATTCATTGTTTGCATTTATTGTCCTTCTAATTTCTCCCCTAGGATCTCTAGTTGTATCCCTTGTTTTATTTCTGATATTGGCAATTTTTGTTTCCTCTCTCTGCTGTATTTTGAATTTCAGTGTTTTGAGGTTGTTTTTGAAGAGAAGGATAGTTGCACAACAACTCATCCACAGTAACTTAACTACAACGGGGTATACTTTAAGAGATTTTCTTTTAACTTTATTTATTTTGAGAGAGTGAGAGAGAGAGAGGCAGGGAGAGGCAGAGAGAAAGAGGGAAAAAGAGAGAATCCCAAGCAGGCCCCCACTGTTAGTCACATGGGGCTTGAACTCATGAACTGCCAGACTATGACCTGAGCCCAAATCAAGAGTCAGCCACTTAAGCGACTGAGCCACCCAGGTGGCTGGGATATAATTTTTCTAAAATAATAATAAGAAGTCTGAAGGTCGGAAGTGTAGGACTGGTGCAGTAGCAACATGATGTGACTATTTCCAGCTCTTTCTATTTTCCTGTTCCGTCATCCTTAGCATGTGGATTTTCCACTCATGCTTCTTATTTCAAGGTCACAGGACTGCTGCTGCATCTATGGCTTCACTTCCACACTCCAAGTACAAAGAAGAAGGAGGAGGGGCAGGTGGTATCTGTTTCAGACTGCGGACACAATGGAGATAGCTAGTTTCTGCTTTGTGTAGGAGCCAGAAAAGTAAGTTACCTCTGGAGAAGTTATTCAGAGAGCTGCATCCTTCCTCTTTATCCCATCTTGCCAACTCCCTTTCTTAGAAACCATTCACCTGGTGATCTACCTTTATAGCCCTGCAACATGAATTGAAACACATCTTTTAATCTGGGATATTACTCAATACTACATCACAATGCACCTTCTCCGCCCACCTGCTTTGTCTAGTAATTGTGTTGTGGAACCCAAGTTCTGCCTGTTGCTCAGTACCCAAGAGCCCGTGTTGGTTGGAAAGGACTATGAGCTTTATTCAGGAGACTGGCCACCTGGGGAGAAGGCAGACTCTGGTCCAAAAGCCAGCTCCACGGTTTCTGCCTAGCCAAGAGGGCTTTAAAGGGACTGGGTGTAGTTAATTAAGGAGGGGGTGCAGTGGCCTGTAACATTTCCTGATTCCATGTAGATTTAGTGGTGCCTCTTTACAGCTTTCAGTGCCTGGCGGTTGAGCAAGAGGTCTAATTCCTGTCCTGTGATGTGCAAGGGCTTTCTATTCTCCTTCTAGAAGATATAATAGGAGGGTTAGTAAATCAATCAGATAAAATTAAGAACACCTGTTAAAGGTCACCATGCTAGTTATAAGATCAAGGCAGCTTCAATTACTTAAAGTGTCCATTTAAATTTCTGTTTATTCCTCTGCTTTGTGGTCGATATGAATTGTTGAGAGGCTCAGTTCATATTAAATTTCTTGCTCCTTTGTGTTTTGTACGGTCTGTGCTATAAAATGCTATTCCCTGATGGGCTGATATCTAAGTTTGGGTTTATATTTGTGGGTAATCTTGTCTTTTAGCCTTTCTTGTTTTTGACAAGGCCTCAGTCACAAAGTCAAAACCCCTAAAATTGTCAATAGCAGAGAAAAACTCGTTGTAACTTATTATTCCCATGGGTGATGAGCCATGTAACTTGGGGGTCTGTTTAAGGACTAAAATGTAAACATGTCTTCAGTAAATTATAAGCTGGACAGGAAACAAGAGCAAGTCCTGGAAATGTGTCTATTGAAACTTGGTTTACAACTTCATGTACACTCATCTCAGGGACCTAAACCTGTCAAAGCTTGCACAAATAAATATATCTTGTTTTTTCAGTCACTAGCATTTTTCTCCTTTGAATGTGACTGATGGGTTTTTCAACCACATGTGAGTAATCTATATTTTAAGAAAAAAAGCTCATGGCTTTTTTTTAAGTCCAGCATTCAAATGATGGTATTTTAAAGTCTGAATCCATGTGTCTCACTTGCCAAAACAAATGGTTAGACGACTGGTCATTGACTGAGTCATTATCTATCATATCTATCAATCAATCAATCTCAGTAAGTGTATTAGCCACACTGTATATAACTGTCCATTTGGCTGATTGCTCACCTCTTTTTCTTTTACTAGAAATTTTCTGTTAGCTGGCATTCTTTCAGAAACATATCTCCTCCCTCAGTCAAGCATTGCCATCCACAAATCAAGTTCCATCTTTCTTTTTCTTTCTGAACATAAAAACTCATCTGGTGGGGAAAAAGCTTTCAGTTTTAGAAGTAAATCATCTTTTGGGGACTGTCTTGGCCCCGGGGAGGTGGCTTCCCCTACTTACAGACAGGTTTCCAAATGTGTCATTTCCATTTAATTGGGTCACTTTGATGAGCTGCCTGTTTTTTATTCAAATGCTTTTCTGACAATGCCCAGGTTCTTACTGGAATCTTTGATCTTAAAGTTATTGGAGATCGTTATGAGTAGGCAAAGTCTCAGCCAAGGCATTCAACCCTGGAGAATGTCTATGGCTGTATTTCAAAGGGAAAGTGGTGAATAGGTGGATCAAAGATCATTAGGTCTAAAAGCACAATGTTCTTCCCTGTAGCCCTCCCCAGCCTTCTTCCAGAAGTACAATTTCCTACTGTGTCCCTCAGGGTCTGAGTTGTTAAACTCTCCTATGCCTTTCAGCTTTGACTATTCTAAGGTTCCCACGTAAAGAACCCTCTGTCACTTGCTCCATGGCGGCAGCAGCAGGTTCTCCTACTGACTCATACCCTCCTCACCAACAATGAGCTCTGGGATTCCTAACAGACTTTGTTACTGATTTGTTCCATCATGAGATCAAGCCCCATGTTGGGTTCTGCACTGAGCTTGGAGCCTGCTTGGAATTCTTTCTCCCTCTCTCTCTGCCCCTCCCCCTCCCCCCCTCTCTCAAATAAATAAACATACATTTTTAAAAAAAGCAAATTCCAATAATATGAGTTTTCTGTAAATCATTCATTTATGGGAAAGCAGTCTCTTACTCCTTAAATTTTGTGTTCCTGAGGGGACATGCATGGGATTTTCCATTTCATATCCTCTGGTTTAATTTCAGATTAAAATTCTGACACACTGCCCAACACATACTTCTCCTAACACAAAAGATTTACATAGGGGATTTTCGTACCATAGCTCCCTGCCTTTGTGGGCTCAGATTTTCTGGGTTACATTGCAGTCTGAGCCTCTTTCTGACTGAATTTCACAGGTGTCAGATATGCATTATAGTCTGAAGTCTTTCCCTATCTACTCCTGCTCTTCTGGCCCTTTGTGTGTGTTTCTGTATTCTAATAAAACTTTATTTATAGATACTGCAATTTGAATTTTATGTAATTTTCATATATCATATTTTTTATTTTCTTAAAAACCGTGTTTTAGAACAATTTTAGATTTACAGAAAAAAATATGAAGATCATACAAAGTTCCCAAAGACCTCACACCCACTTTCCCCTGTTATTAACATCTTAAGTATGTTTGACACGATCAATGAATGCATATCAACACATTTTCATTAACTAAGGTACATACTTTATTCAGATTTTCTTAGTTTTCACCTAATGCCCTATGTTCCAGGATCCTGTTCAGAATACCATATTACATTTAACAGTCATTCGTCTAAACTTAGACTCCTCTTGGTTCTGATGGTTTCTCAGGTTTTCCTTATTTTTGATGAAATAAAGAAAGTTTTGAAAGTTTTTAGGCGAACTGGTCAGTATTTTATAGAATATCCCTTAATTTGATTTGTCTGATATTTTTCTCATGATTTGACTGGGATTCTATGCTTTTGAGAAGATCACAAAGATAAAATGCCATTTTCATCATATCATATCAAAGATACATAATATTAACATGACTTATCCCTGTTGATGTCAACCTTGTGTCTGAGGGAGGGTTTATCAGGTTTCTCCACTATACTCTTTTATCCCCTCCTTCCCATAGTATATTCTTTGATACTTCAAGTTTTACAGGAATCAACTAATAAACCTCTTATACTTCAGTTTTGTCTTTTAAGTTTTTTGTTTTTATTTTTTTTATTTTTGAGAGAGTTTAGAGAGCGAGAGAGAGCGAGAGAGAGCATGCATAGGTGCCCATGTGAGCAGAGGAGGGGCAGAGAGAGAAGGAGAGAGAGAATCCCAAGCAGGCTCTGTGCTGTCAGTTCCATGTGGGACTTGATCCCACCAACCATGAGATCATAACCTGAGCTGAAATAAAGGGTTGGAAGCTTAAGCAACTGAGCCACCCGTGTGCCCATAATTCTGTCTTGACGTTGGCTTCAGGAGGATCTGAAATGGCACAGTTGGTTTCAGTAGTGATCCAATGAAGCAAGTGGTAAGAAAACATGATCCCTTGCTTAGGTACTGGAACTGAGCCATTTTTTACATGGGGAAACCACTGAAGAGGTGGCTGAGTTCCTAGGAGGCCACTAGTATGCACTTTAAAGATTTTCCTAGTACTTTCCAAAAGGGACCCAGGGACATTTACTTGAATGAGTATATATTTGCAAAGGGGGAATATCCACATATTTGGGAAACTGCTGGACACATGATCTGAGCTGACACTGAACCAAAGCATTATCATGTGATTGAATCCAAGTGGAACCACAGGGCAAGAGTAAGCTACATGAGCAGATAACCTAGACCTCAATTTCACCCATCAGTTATACCAACATCCCTGTCTCAGTTCACACCTGTGACTATATTGAGAGGGGTCTTGTACCTAAAAATAAAGGTAATTTTTAAAAGTAAAATCTTAATTTATCGATCAGTTGGTCCAAGATATGGGTGCAAGCTGAAAATGGACAATGGCTGCATTACAGCCATACACAGGGATTGGCTTTGAAAGTCAGCAGTGAGAGAAAATCTTCAGGGTAGTACATCTGACCATCCACTTTGTATGGAAACACAAGTGCCTTGAGATGAGAATCAATATGGACACATGGACAGCAGCAAATATATAGCCAGAGGTTAGGAGTTTAGAAGGAAAAGGATGGAACGGGGAGAAATAAGAAGGTCTGGGGCAGAGGCATGTGAATGGAAACAAGGGAGTGGGAATGGTGTGCAGAAATTTTTTACAGATTATTGCCCACCAGAGGCATTGAATGACCAAGTAGATGAAATAATTTATCAGTTGAGATTATCTAGACTTTGTCCTCTCCCCATGCAGAGTTAGCATGATGGGCAGACAAATGGAACGCATGGATGCCACACGTTGGTCCATTTGCATGGACTTTCATTTATCGGTGTTGCTCCAAGTACCTCTGTATGTAGATTCTACCAACAACGGAGGTGAATTCTGAGTCCCTAACATGGCACTATTGTTTGAGGAGACCAACTGCCACTTGCTGGCAAGTTGACTACATTGGACTCCTTCCATCCTGGAAAAGCCAGTGGTTCATTCTCATTGAAATAGACACTTAGTATGACATCTTTCCTGGGTATGAGTGTGACTTTACTGCCCTCGAGAGTCTTAGCTAACATCATCGTGTGTGGGTTTCCTGAGTGCCACAGGAATAGAACACCATATAAGCATACAGCCTCCCATCAGAGGTCTCGCTCCAATGATGAAGTCTATCCAATCTGTTTACATTTTTTTAAATGTTTATTTTTGAGAGAGAGAGAGCGAGCTGGGGAGGGGAGGAGAGAGAGGGAGACACAGAATCTGAAGTAGGCTTCAGGCTCCGAGCTGTCAGCACAGAGCCCGACATGGGGCTCAAACTCATGAACCTGTGAGATCATGACCTGAGCTAAAGTTGGACGCTTAACTGACTTAGCCACCCAGGCACCCCTATCCAATCTGTTTAATAACAGGAATATCATTAGTGTTCCTCAGATTTTAAATATTTTTAGAGATCTTGTCTAATACTGTCCGTAATCTATTTCCCTCAGTCAGGTGGTACTTTGTATTTGAGTGGGCATGTGCTTTTGGCAATTCCTTCTGCTAGGGAAGGGAAAGAAAAGGCACTGTCCAATGCCCTCCACTCTACCCCAACCTACCAATGCTGGCCAACCTGATTTCTCAGCAACATTATGTTGAATTATGTAGAAAAAGTTCATGGCTATCCTAAATAATTGCATGTCCTACCCCTTCTACAGTCGCCAAGCCCTTATGACTCCGGTTTCTTTCCCATTCCCATTCTGTATGTTGTTCCTGGTGAACATTCTTTACTCATTCTTGCTCTTCCCTAGGCTCCCTTTGTGTAGTGTCTATTACCACCCTCCCTGTAACTCACTGCTATGGGAAGTCGAGGAACCAACAATCTTTACCTTTATCTGGTTTTAAGGAATGACACACTTGATCCTGGACCAATTAAATGAAGGACTCAAGATAGCATTGGATCACTAATGTTATGTCAATGTTTATTGGTGGAGTGTAGTGAGTCTTTCACACTTTTTCAACCCTTAACTAAACCAACCCTTAACTAAACCAAGGGTAAGTATATACTACACATAATGTAGTATAGACATTTGCTGGCTATTGCCAAGGACATTTCAACAGTCTAAGTTTTACAATGTGTAATAGAATACATGGTACTTTAAGGAATGAACTGAATGCTCATTCACCACTCAAGACTATTTGGGCCAGAACATCCTGGTCAAAGTACATTCCTGAAACTCAGTGCCATGGAAATTGAATAAGAGTAATTTTCCCTGACACCCCTGGGATTCACGCTAATGATCCCTTATGTAGGGAGTCAACCTGTAACTTGTGTAATAAAGATAAAAGTAAATGTTCTAAGAACATAGGGTGTGGTTTTGGGAGAGCTGGAGATGATATCGAGAACCAAGACTTAGGAAATAAAACTTAAAAAGACACTCTATTCCTTTGACCATATAATGCTATGAAGGACCTCTATGAAGGATTTGAGTTTTAGTGCCATTATTGTTCATGCTGTTTCAGAATAATGAACATTTTAATGAAAATAACTTTATAGTAAGAATATCCTACCCATGGAATCAGTTACAGAATCCAACTCAAAATAACCTAGGAAAACTTATTGGCTAAAAAGAGGATATATTCTGGAAAAAAACCAATACATGTGAAAGGTGGGGATAAAACCAGGTATCAGGGACAACAGTCAGTCTTTCATTGCTTCTGTTTGTATCCATTCTTTCTTTCCATACAGTCTGCTAAACAGCCTCAGAGATTTACATATTAAAACTTGATGGCGCTCCTAAGCGTCTGACTTTGGCGTAGGTCATGATCTCATGGCTTGTGGGTTTGAACCCTGCATCAGGTTCTATTTGACAGTTCAGAACCTGCTTCGGATTCTGTCTCCATCTCTCTCTGCCCCTCCCCTGCTCACACTCTGTCTGTCTCTCTCAAAAATAAACATTTAAAAAAGTAAAATAAATAAAAAAATAAAAACTTGAGCCACTAAGGACACTAAGAAGAACCTGTCTTGAATGTCTGTCTGGATCCCCAAACCAAAAGCAATGATTGTGCCCACCTGTGGTCAGTGGATCATCCCCAAACTAGGAAGACAGAATCATGATAACAAAATAACTATTCCCATGGTAACTTGTGGATACAAAAAGGTGATGGAAGAACGGTAGGAAAGAAACTGGGATAACAGTTTTTTAGAAAAATGAGAATTTAAGGAAATACAATAATGTATATATGCATTAATGTATATATGCATACAATAATGTATATATGGCAAAATTGCCTCCTGTTAAGAACCACTGGCATATAGCAATCATATTCCATGAAACTACCTGGAGAATATGTTGAAGATTAAAGTTAGATGAGTAGAAGTCAGATATCAGATACATAAGTTAGTCATAGTGGGAATTGAACATGGTATCATGAAGAATTTATACTTATAAATGCATCAGAATGTCCAGAAATTAATTTGTTCTCAGTCCTAGGTTGTTAACACTTTACAAATCCAAAGTCAGTCTTCTCATTGTAAAAATGGAAGCAATACCGACTCCACAGAGTGGTTTTGATTATTAAATAAGTATGTGAAAGCACTCTGGAAGCTATGAAATGGTATACAAATATCAGAGAATACTCATAAATAACAGTCTTGTAGAGAACCAGCCCTTTTCTGTACCTAAGTTTTTTGTATTTTTTTTTCCAGGAAGCTGACTTCATAGAAATTATATATATGTAGGGTTTTTTGGTGTAATTCTCATCTTGCCCCATTTAAGAATAGGCTTTTAATATAATAAAGTTAATAAATATTGAAACTTATACCATTTGATTGATGCTATGTTAGGCATTTTTATTCAGATCATTTATTAGTACTACACATGGTAAGTAGTTAATTTATATTATTAACTTATGGGGTGCCTGGGTGGCTCAGTTGGTTAAGTGTCCAACTTCTGCTCAGGTTGTGATTTCATGGTTCATGAGTTTGAGCCCTGCTGCTTGGGATTCTCTCTCTTCCTCTCTCTCTCTCTCAAAATAAAAAAAAAATTAATTTATATTACTAATTTGTGAACTTTTTTTCTTTTAATAAATATACTTTAATGTTTATTTATTTTTGAGAGAGAGAGTACGAGTGAGGGAAGGGCAGAGAGAGAGGGAGACACAGAATCTGAAGCAGGCTCCAGGCTCCATGCTGTCAGCACAGAGCCCGACGTGGGGCTTGAACCCACAGACTGTGAGATCATGACCTGAGCCGAAGTCGGATGCTCAAACGACTGAGACACCCAGGTGCCGCACCAATTTGTGAACTTTTACTGTACACATTGAGTAACTACAAGTATATAACTTTTTAAATTTTATTTTATTTTACCACATAAATTTGGAAGCAGCCAGGTTGCTCAATCACAAATAATTAAACTTTTGACAATTATTGGCCTTTGGTGGCAACAAATTATATAGCCTGGAAAGAATTACAACAAGGCTTTGATGAAATAGTAAGCATTAAATAGAAATAAAAATTTGTCTCCTAACAGCATGTACAACTATCACTTAAACTATTTCAAACACATACAGTACAAATATATATAATGATATTCAATGCCTTGATATCACATGCCTTGATCATATTGATCAATATCACCACCATCATCACCACTACCAAAAATAGCTATAATAGTAATGATGAAAACAACAAAACCAAAAGTTATTAAATGGTTATCTTGAGTTGGAACAATCCTAAGCATATTACATGTATAATCTTAATACTTGAGAAACTTATTAACCTATTTAAGAAATATTTAAAACACAGAGATAGAAACATATTTAGAAAATAGGAATTCCTTCCTTTATAAGGATAACACAGTAAAACCTTAAGACCAATTAGATTAGTCAAGTCTTTTTTAGTATTTCTATCATCACATCTTTATCTGTTCTCAGTGTTCCAGAGCTTGTTTTATAATATGTACTATAAAATATATGCTTTTTTATTTGTTTCTATGTTTTTCAAACTTAAATTGTTGAATAAGAATAAGAAAATAAAACCTATTGTAGTAGTGGTTTGTACATATCCTGTTTTGTTAAAGCTTAGTGTTTTATTTCTCTCTCACCTTTTTTTTTTTTTTTTTTTTTTTTGGTATTATACTTTTGTCCTATCATGGAGGTAAATCTTACCCTTCCCCTTCCTCCTCCTCCTCCTCCTCCTCCCCTTCTTCTTCCTCCTCTTCCTCCTCCTCTTCCTTTTCTCTATCTTCCTCTTCCTTCACTTCCTCTTTCTCCTTTCCCTTGTCCTCCTTCTTTTTCATCTTCTCTCCCTTTATCCCCTCTTCCTTTTCCTCTACCTTTTCTGGCTCTATTTCAACTACTTCGGGGGAAAATAGCATCTCTTTCTCCAATAATGTATTTGGAAACCGAGACTGTATTATCAAAACAGTTATGACACATACTGAAAAACACAGTGTTCTCAGAAAGAAAATAAATAAGCACAGTGGGTCACACACAATTGGCCGGGGAACTTCCCATCTTGGATACCAAAATCGGTAATCTGTAAATAAAGAAGCAACTGAAAGCTGGATTTCCACACAAAGTAGTTAAACTGTCTAAGAAATAAAGGACAACAATACATACATATGGCTTGGTCACGATCTGCATTACCTAAAAAGAAAAAGAAAGTCCATAAAGACTTACATAATATTCCTTCTTTCCCTAGAAATAAGATAATTTTTCTAAAAATAATGATATCATTCTCCTAGTTGTCAAGCATCATGCTGCCATCTTTGATGTGCCTCCTCCAACCAGGAGCCCATCATAAAATATAATGTATTCTCCATTAGTAAAAGTCAGCCTCGTCTGCTAGAGAGAACATAGAAGTATAGGAATGAGAACATGTGGATTCTATTACTAATTCTGTTTCTAAATCATTGTCCCCTTATACGAATCACTTCACTTCTGTCCTCTAAAAATTTTTCTGGCTTCAACATTCTAGGCTTCTATAATATCTCTTACTTGCATCTCTCTTTTTCCCCCCACATCATTCCAAATTAATCATCTGAATCTACTCATTTTCCTCATTTAATTCTTATTTTCAGAAGCTTTCAGTTGCTCTTCCTTTCTTAGATAGGAAAGTTAATTCCATAGCCTGGCACTCATTGTTTTTGCTATCTTGCCCAATGCTATCATAATACTTTTCAGGAAATAAATTTCTTTTCCTCTGCTCACTGGGGCAGAGACAATAAGACAATCATTCCTGGATTCCATTAGGAAGGAGAGTGAGGATAAATGAGTTCTCACACAGACAGAACCCAATGGCAACCAAGAGGTTTTGTCTTGCAACTGACACTACCCTTACAAGAAAATTTAGAAATCACTCTTCAGACAACTTTAGAAATGAACTGACCTACTGGGGTTCTTTGAGGTTATTTTAGCCTTTTGTGCTTGGTCTGTAATGATTTCTATTTTAGAGCTCCTTTAAAAAAATCTTTTACCACACAGTCTATATTTTCTCTACTTCATTCCATACACGTGATCAGTTTGAGCAATGGTGTAATTAGCATGTTTCTTATTTACACTTTCCTTCATTTGTCATCACTAATCTTCATTGATTACACTCTTACTTTTGTACTTGATTGAATATTTAAATACTATTGTTTCATTTATCAGCTTTAAATAATATCTTTTGGCCCCTGGCTATAAAAGATGAAGAAATTAAGCACATTTTTCTACCTTCTCTTCTTCTCCCAAATTTTATTAATTATATCATTTGTATATTGATAAATTTATTATATTTACTTTTTAAAATAATTACAGACTTCAGATTAGTTTTAATCTTTGTCTATCAATTAAGATTCAATGTTTATGGATAGTTCTTTCAATGCAGCTTTTCTGTTTCCACTCATCTCTTCTTTCTGGTGAAAGCCATCCTCTAGGGGTTTATTGAGAAAGTTCTCATGAAGAACTATGTACCACAAGTTTCGTCATGTTCCCACAACATTTGTCTGTCTCCTTGTACTTGAATAATAGGTTTGCCTAAATTTATGTACAGCATTAAGGGCAATATAGATATAGTCATTATTCCACTATCTTTTAGCATTGACTGTTCTTGTAGAAAAGTTTGACTGCAGCCAAACTACCCCCCCCCCCCCATGAAGGATTGTTAATTGCCAAAGCAGCATTCTACCACACTGGCAGAAAGTCAACCCTGAAACCAGGCACTAACTACCTTTCTGTGAATCCCTTTCTCTGCATAGCTTCAGGTTACAGTTTGCCAATGACAGGAATGCAAGTGAAATTTGGAAGATTTAAGAGAAGTGGAGACCATTATTCTCCTGAGGTGGTTGTTACCCAGATACCTGAACAGATGTGAGATTCACAGTGGCTTCTTGGTAGGATGGGAAAAATGCTTTGCTGCCAAACACTGAGACCGTTTAGTGGGAGCTTTCTCAAAGATTCTCAAATTTTCTGGTAAGCTTTTGAGAACCGCCTGTTTTGGTGCTTCAGGCTAAGGAGGTCTTCAGTGTCTGCTTCCCTGACCTTTTAACTACAGTTTCTCTGCCTTTTCATGGCAACTTCTGTGACCTGTGCTCTTCCAGTTTCCACCATTCATGAAAGCTCTCCATTCTATGTTAACGCTATACTGTCTGAATATTTAAGGTGGTCGTTTTCCTGATTCAACCCAGACTATTAAACTCTAATGAACTATTTTATATTTTGGTTTGGATACTTAAAGGAGTCTTTCTTTTCCTCTAATTCACTAGGCAGTGTCTAAATGGAGACTATTTGGCATCATTTTTTCCTGGCACATAGTATGCATTTTCTTTCTTTCTTTTTTATCTATACAAGGTTGTTTTTATTTTATTTACTTATTTTAAATTGAGGTATAATTGACCTATAACATTATGTTAGTTTCAGGTATACAACATAATGATTTAATATTTGTATTTATTGTGAAATGATCACCACAATAAATCTAGTGAACACCTGCCATTGTATGTAGTTACAAATGTTTTTTCCTTGTGATGAGAAATTTTAAGTTCTACTCTCTTAGCAACTTTCAAATATGCAATACCTTATTATTAAGTGTAGTCACTATGCTCTACATTACATTCTCATGACTTATTTATTTTATAAGTAGAAGTGGAAGTTTGTACCTTTGACCTCTTTACCCATTTTGCCCACCACTAACTTCCACCTCTGGCAACCAACCAATCTGTTCTTTATATCTATAAGCTTGTTTTTTTGTGTTTGCTTGGGTTTTTGTTTGTTTGTTTGTTTTATATGTAAGTAAGATCATAATGGTATCTTTCTTTTTCTGACATTTCACTTAGCATAAGGGTCATCCATGTTGTCACAAATGGCAAGGATTTTCATTCTTTTATATGGCTGAATAGTATTTCAGTGTGTGTGTGTGTGTGTGTGTGTGTATGTATCACATGTTCTTTATCCATTCATCCATCAATGGACACAAGATATGAGTTTCATATCTTGGCTATTGTAAATGCTGCTGAAATGAACATGTGGATGCATATATATATTTTATGAGTTAGTGTTTACATTTTCTTCAAATAAATACCCAGAAGTAGAATTACTGCTTTAAATCCAGAATTACTGGATCATGTGGTCTATTATCAAGTTTTTGAGGAACCTCCCCTTGTTTTCCATAATAGCTGCACCAGTTTACATTCGATAGTAGGCATTTCAATGTTTAGATTCAAGAACTTCTATTTCTGAAATTTTTATCATTTCTTTAAATATTTGTATCTATCTATAGCTTTATTTTCTGTTCTATTATTTTTGTTCTGTTCTTCGGGGCCTCCAATTATTCACATGTTGAATCTGATTTATCAGTGCCTATTTGTAATTTTCTCTTTACAAATTTTTTAACATTTATTTATTTTTGATAGACAGAGAGAGACAGAGCACAAGTGGGGGAGGGGCAGAGAGAGAGAGGGAGACACAGCATCCAAAGCAGGCTCCAGGCTCTGAGCTGTCAGCACAGAGCCTGATGCGGGGCTTGAACCCACAAACTGTGAGATCATGACCTGAGCCGAAGTCAATGCTTAACCGACTGAGCCACCCAGGCGCCCCTATAATTTTCTCTTTAACTTTTAAAGACCTCCATATCCCTGACTGTGTTTTTCAGCATTTTTGATTCCACGTGCTGTTTTCAATTTGACTTTCAGTTATTCATTAGTATATTTGAGATGTACTAAAAATACTTTTGTTTACCTGAAATCCAAATTTAACTTGGCATCCTGTATTTAATCTGGCAACCTTCAGGCTGATCCTCCACTTGGACCCCCTCCTACCCTGCTCAAACACTGAAACCCAGACTTAACAATCTCCTATACTGTCAATTCAATAAGCACACTTTAATAAGAGGTTACACCGGGGTATCTTCTTCTTTTTGTCCCTCTTCCACTGTTTCCCCCGTTCTCTTCCAATATTTCTCATTTTTCCCCCTAGGATCTTATTCTTGGCATACTGTTCTTTCTCTATGTGTTGTACCTGGGTGAGTTCTTCCGTTTTTATATTTTCAGTGTTGTCTATATGCTAATGATTCTGAAATACAGCCCTGTTCTGTACCCTAAACTTACTAGTCTTATCTACTCAGATGTTAAACAGGTATTTAAAGCTAATGATGATCAAAACCCATTATCTATTTTCCATAGCTTCCTCTCTTCATATAATTCATATCTCAATTCCACCAAACCTGATAGTTATATTTGACTCTCTTTTTTTCCTCATCACTATATCAAATTAGTCTCCAAGACTGGCTAGTTTTCCCCCATAAATATTAATCAAATTTGTCTCATTATCTCTACTTCTCTCATAAATACTCAAATAGGAACCTCATCTCGCCCCTGGACTGTAACAAAAAACTTCAAATTGATTTGCTTTCCTTAGATTTTGCATTAAAAATATTTTTTAATTTAAAAGAATCCCTCACTTAGAAAAAAGTTGCAATATAGTACAAATAACTTTTACTTTGAACCATCTTAATGCAAGTTGCCAATATGATACCTTATCATCTTGGAATACTTAGTATTTCCTACAAACAAGGATATTCTTCTACATAACAATAACACAACCAACAAAATCAGGAAATTAACATTGTTACATTACTACATTCTAATATTTGGACCTCATTCAATTTTTTACTAGCTGTGCTAATACTGTCCTTTGTAACAAAAGATCATGTTCAAAATTGCATTGCATTTAGTTTTCATGTCTTTGTTTTCTTTCGTCTAGGACAGTGCTCCACTTTTTATTTGACATTCATGATCTTGACATTGTTCGAAGATAGCATGCTAGTTATTTTGCAGACAAATTCTCAACAAATCTGAAGTTTGGGTTTATTTGATGCTTCTCTGTGACTGGACTTGGTTGTGCATCTTTGGCAGGAGTACCACAGTAGTGATGCTGTGTTTTTCTCCTTGCATCCTCTCAGGTGGTGCAGGTTTGTTTGTTTGTTTGTTTTTGTTTTTAATTTTTCTCATTGCTGATGATGTTCACATTGGTCACTTTACTCGGGTGGTGTCTGCCAAACTGCTCTGTTGTAAAATTATTTTCCCATTAGTAATTAAGTACTTTTATGGGGAGTTACTTTGGAACTATTAATACATTGTTCCTCGTTGAACTTCTAATTTATTCATTTATTAATTTATATTAGTATGAATCATAGTTTCCTGTTGTATCCCATGAGTTCTAATCAATTACTATTATTATTTCAGTACTCTAATCATCCCAGATTTGACCACAGAGAGCCCTTTAAAGTGGATTCTGTGTCCTTGTGTGTTTGTTTTCCTATATGTCCCTGTCACTCTTTGAGCACTTACTTCTTTGTTTACAAGTATAAAAAGATGGTCTGGGTTTATCTTATATTTTCCCTGCCCCAGCCTTGGAACCTTTCTCCAGTGAGCCCTGGTTTTTTTTTAGTGAAGGCCTGAATTTGGAAACCAAGATCTGGGTGCTAGCTGTGCTCATTCCTTTGGGGGTGGGAAGCCGTTGCTCCAAAGCCATCCCAGAGCTAGGGAATATATGCATGTAGGTACATACATATACAAATATTTACAACTATGACTATTTATATTTATTGAAATCCTTAAGTTCCAATACCTCTAGTTCCAAGTCATCACAAGACTCATGCTTGTTTTCTTCCTTTACATATTTATACTCCATCCTCTGACAGTGAGAAAACTGGTGCCCATTATCCTTAACCTATTTGTATATTTGATCAATCCCCTCAGTATATCTCCAGTCCTCGTTATTCCTTCTCCCCTCTCTTCTACATGGGTGCCCTCCTCACCCTGCTTGCACTCTTACACCCTACACCAGGCTGGTAGAGTTGCCACATTTAGCAAATATAAATATAGGATGTTGCCATTTGCAATGTCATGAATGGAGTTCCAGAGTATTATGCTAAGTGAAATAAGTCAGTCAGAGAAAGAAAAATACCATATGACTTCTCTCATATGTGGAATTTAAGAAACAAATGAGCATGGGGCGCCTGGGTGGCTCAGTCGGTTAAGCGTCCGACTTCAGATCACGATCTCGCGGTCCGTGAGTTCGAGCCCCGCGTCAGGCTCTGGGCTGATGGCTCAGAGCCTGGAGCCTGCTTCTGCCCCTCCCCCATTCATGCTCTGTCTCTCTCTGTCTCAAAAATAAATAAACGTTAAAAAAAAAATTAAAAAAAAAAAAAGAAACAAATGAACAAAGGGGAAAAAAAGAGAGAGGCAAAGCAAAAAACAGACACTTAATTATAGAAAACAAATTGATGGCTACCAGAAGGGAGGTGGATGAGGGGATGGGTGAAATAGGTGATGGGGATTAAGAAGGGCACTTTGGTGAGCACTGGGTGTTGTATGGAAGCATGGAATCACTATATTGTACACCTGAAACTAATATTACACTGTTAACTAACTGAAATTAAAATTTTTTGTTGTTGTTGTTTATTTATTTCTGAGAGACAGAGTGAGATAAAGCACGAGCAGAGGAGGGGCAGAGAGAGAGGGAGACACAGAATCTGATGCAGGTTCCAGGCTCTGACTGTCAGCACAGAGCCTGATGTGGGGCTTGAAGTCACTGAGCCGAAGTTGGATGCTTAACCAACTGAGCCACCCAGGTGCCCCTAACTAACTGAAATTTAAATAAAAAATTTTAAAAATATGTAGGATGCCTAGTTGAACTCAAATTGCAGAAAATAACAAAGAAATTCTTAGGTAAGTATATCCCATGCAGTATTTGGAAGATACATCTACTAAAAATATTTTTTTTGTTTACCCTGAAGTTCAAATTTAACTGGGCATCCTGTATTTAATTTGGCAACTTATAGGCTGATCCTCCACTTGGGTCCCCTCCTACCTGGCTCAGACTGCGAAACCCAGCTTTGGGCTTTTCCAGTGTGTAGATTCCCTCCTTACTCTACTAGAGTTCTGACCCCTCCCATGCAGGCCACCTCACCTACATTAAAGCTTTCCTCACCTAGTTTGGACTCTGACACCTCATGTAAAATTGTCCCTAAACATGGCTGCCCCGTTACCTGTGTAGGTTTTAATACCTCTTTGTCAGGGCACTCCTATATGTGAACCCTTTCCTCATTCTGCTTGGGCTCCAACAACCAGTGCCAAACCACCCCTCTGTGGATGCAGTCTTTACCTGCTCAGTCTCTGATACTCTATGCCAGGCTTCTTACTCCCACCCCATGATGATGCTCTCTTCCACATACTTGGGCTCAGATACCACATACTAAGCTGTCTGGGTATGGGAAACCCTTCATCCTGTTGTCTCTGAAAACTCAAGCCTGACCTCATGCATGGACGGCTCACTTTCTCCAAAGGGGCTCTAACTTTCTATTCAAGGCCATACCCCTATGCAGACACTGTCCTAACCCTGCGTAGGCTGTTTTCTCATATCCACTGCACTGTGTATGAATCCCTTGTCATTCTGCTTAGGCTCTAATATGTCACATCTTGTGACCCTCTGTGTGGATGCCTCCCTTGTTCTGACCTACCTAATGGTGTTAGAATTGAATTTTTTAGAAGGAGAAAGAAAAGGGGAAGAGGAAGAGCAAGACTTTGCATCTTGAGTCAAGTGAAATAAGGGCAAAAATGTTAGGGTGGATTCATCTCAGCTGTGGCATTATGATGAAATTGTCCATTAATTCCTTTATCACAAAATCACAATGTGTCCCTTAGTGTCTGAATTTATCCCTTAGTACATTCTTCTAAGCACCATATATTCCAGGGATAGTTATATTTTATATGCTCTCATGTTTGGAAAAACTGAATGAAAAATTTAACCAAACGTATTTTCTACTTTCATCTTTTGAATATTTGGGGGGGGGGCGACTAAAATAAAAGGCTATTAAACTACTTTACTTCTTTTCTTTTTATAAATATTTTAGAATATCCTATCCTTTAGAGCAGTCATTTTCAAACAGGCTACTATTTCAGGAATTAGCTGGGAAGTGTTTTCAGGGGAAAATTGTTCGTTCTCATTCTTTCTTTCAGACATTGTGGTATGTCTCCAAGGGCAAAAACAGGAGTAAGAGAGGGCAGAAATAGCTGTGAAGTCTAGAAAAATCTAAAGATGAACCTATTTCAACCCTCTTTTAATAATATAATAACACCCCTCTGGTCAAAAGAACAATATTAATGTGACAATGAAAAACTAGTGTTCAACACTTCATTTTTCTTATCATAGAATGTGTTATGGATTTTTTATGTTTAAGTTATTTTCTTTATCTTACTGCATAGAAAATCTGTGCATCTGTCATATCTGCTACATTGAGAACAAACTATTCCTGGTGTATAAGGCCTTCTCGACAGAGATCCTCTAGAAAAAAGCAGAAAACATTTAGTTAAAAAAAGTCTCAAATCTCATCATTTAAATAACATGGTTACCAATTTTCAGTTAGGTTATAAAAGTGATTTAACTAAGAAAATGGACTCTAGGAAGTACTGAAACTGGAAATTTCAGTAATCTTCTCCTTTTTTCCCCTAAGAAAATTGTCTCTGAATTCCCATGTCCTTGAAACAAAGTAGTATAATTTAAATGAGTTAGTTTTAATGTTGCTTTCATTTTAGTTTGTAGCAAAATTTTCCTTTCAAAATGATGTTATAGAATGTTTTATAATTAATTGCTTTCTGCTTGGTACAAATGTATTAAAAGTTCTATAGAAATGATATATTAAATTTCTGATGAGTTTGCAAAATTCTGAAATGCCTATTGTCCCAAAAACCCAGCTGCTTGGCTTACTTAGAGGTCTGCTTTAAAAATACATGAATATAGGGAGCTGTGGTAGCTCAATTGGTTAAGCATCCGGCTTCAGCTCAGGTCATGATCTCATGGTTTGTGAGTTAGAGTTCCGCATCAGGTGAGCTCCAGCCCTGCTTTGGGTGAACAGGAGCCCTGCTTCAGGTGAGTCCTACTTCACTCTCTCTTTCTTCCTCTCTCTCTCTGCCCTGGCTCACTTGCTTTCTCTCTTTCTCTCAATTAAAAAAAATGTAAATATATAAACAAGCAAATAAGTTAAAGTGGATTTAAAAAATTTGGTTTAACCCATTGTAAGGAACAGGGGGAAGAAGTGAGAAATTATTACATCAATTTCCTAGAGCTAGGTAAAAAAAGAGGCTCCAAAGTAGATACGAATTGGGAAGCTTATATGAAGGATTTAGGTTAAGAAAGAAGAAAGATAGGCAGGGAAATGATATTTTTTAGTGACCAGAGGGTCATTAATCCTGGTTATTTAAACAGGATTTTAAATTCTGTGTGTAGTTGGAAACTATAAAAACAAATGTTAGGCACATATGCCCCTGGTTTGGTCACTCTGGGCCATCTGGAAGAAGGGTGAAACCTAAGAAACACATATTCAAAAACCTGAATATCAAATTTCTGAGTCATATCTTATCAGAAGTTTTTGGTGATACCCAATAAGGTATATGATACCCATGAATGGCAAGCTTTCTAGTCCATCAAAGACATCCAGAGGTTTATAGTTATTTGCAGATCAGGTATCACTTCTCTAATGTCACTGTTCCACTATAAAACCATTTCAAGGAAGAGATGCATTTTGTTTGATCCTAGCAGAACACTAGCCTTTCAAAAATTCAAGAATTGATCTACTCACCTTTACCGACACCCTAGCCTACATTTCTTGCCCTAATCCCTTATCACTGAAATAGATGCCTCCAATACAAAAGCAGCACTTTTCCTGTCCTTAGACACAGGGACGGAGGACCCCTGCCCTTGAACCTATGCAAAATGCTACTCACTACAAAGACTGCCTTTAAAACCTGCAGCATAGGCCAATCACCCCATGATCATGTCTGATGACTATAGCCTAGAATAACTTTGGAAAGGCAAATAAATAAGTGAAATATATATAAATAAATGTATCAATCAATCAAAATAAATAAATTTACATCATGCTAGAATACAATGGGCCCTCTTTTTCAAAGATTTGAATTTCATATCACTATTTATATTATATGGCCAGAAATGCCAGACTAATACTCTCTCATGCCAATCTTCCTCTTGTTCTGAGTTTGTGAGAAGTCTAGCCTAAATCAAGTCTGAATCTATACAATTCCACAACTGCAACTGGAATTATTGGGCTGGATTAGGAGAAAACAACAGGTAAGTACCTATAACCAGCAATGTCCATTGAAATTTCACAGCTGTCCAAGCAGTACCTGAAGAAGCAGTCAAATTTCTCTATTTTTAGGTATTTGCTTTCTCTAAGTTAAGACTGAACAGTCCTCTGGGACATTTTTCAGACTGATATCTGACCATACCTTCATCTATAGGACCTGTGTCCAGGACTTAGGTAAGGACATGTTGCCTGGGTGGCCCAATGAGTAACTATACCCATGTCCAATCCTAAGTCCATTAGAAGACCATTATTCAAATTTTATTTTATTTATTTCATTTTATCTTTTTAAATCTTTATTTATTTATTTGAGAGAGAGAGAGCACGAACAGGGGAGGAACAGAGAGAGAGGGAGACACAGAATCTGAAGCAGGCTCCAGGCTCTGAGCTGTCAGCACAGAGCCTGATGCTGGGCTTGAACTCGCAACTGTGAGTTCATGACCTGAGCCAAAGTCAGACGCTTAACCAATTGAGCCACCCAGGCACCCCTCAAATTTTATAATAGATCTATATTGTTTCAAAATCAACGCAATTCTGGTGGTGACAGAAACTTTCAGGTGACTCAGCTTAATTATCTCTTTATTTTTTATTTTTTTAAATGTTTATTTATTTTTGAGAGAGAGAGAGAGAAACAAAGACAGAGAGTGAGCAAGGGAGGGACAGAGAGGGAGATACAGAATCCAAAGCAGGCTCCAGGCTCTGAGCTGTCAGCACAGAGCCCAACATAGGGCTTGAACTCATGGACCCCAAGACCATGACCTGAGCCAAAGTTGGACGCTTAACTGACTGAGCCATCCAGGTGCCCCTTAAGTGTACAACTCTTGATTTCAGCTCAGGTCATGATCTCACAGTTCATGGGATCGAGCCCTGCATTGGACTTGCACTAACAGTGTGGAGCCTGTTTAGGATTCTTTCTCTCCCTCTCTCTCTGCCCCTCCCCCACTTGCATGCACAGTCTCTCTCTTTCAAAATACATATAGAAACTTAAAAAAGAAAGAAACTTTTATTGCCTTCACTAGTCCTATATCTGCCACCACTTTGTTTATGAAGGAAGTAATCCAGCTCCATGGATTGACAATTTAGCAATTACAATTTGTAGGCAAATTTTTCTCTTCCAAGTTTTCCATGTACAAAACTCATCTTGCCTAAGGATTGTCCACAGAATGATGGCAGAGTACATCAAACAGGTGTTGACTTTTCCATCTCACACAGCCAAAATAACTAGACCACCTCCAATAACTCTTTTCACTTTCACTACCTCCACATATCATCGAGAAATACCACAACATTGGCTTCTGGTTCATACCTGGACATCTATACGTTTCCAAAGAAGACTTAAAGATCTATCCCAATTAGCTACAGAAAACTGAAATGTAGTAAGCAGCAAGGTAGGTTATCTTTTAGCAATCCTATCTGGCTCTCCTTCTGATACATCTCATATATCTGTCTTTGCTAAAACTCCATGACTATCTGGACTTATTTAAGGTCAAGAAAAGCATGAATCTTGTTGGGTATTTTTGCCTCAAATTATCCCTGTATGTGCAAAGCTACCTTACTTTATATTGCTTTCCGTAAGACTCAGTTGGTCACATCTCCTCCTTCGCTTCCACATCTTGCACCCATGGATCTAGGCACCAGAGTTAAATACCAACAAAGCTCTTTTGAGATGGATATTATTTAGCTGCACCATCCTCTAATCCTCCCCAAGATACCATCTTCCTTCTAATCATGCCTCCTTTTTAAAAAATGTTTATTTATTTTTGAGAGAGAGAAAGAGAGGGAGAGAGTGGGGGAGGGGCAGAGAGAGAGGGAGTCACAGAATCTGAAGCAGGGTCCAGACTCTGAGCTGTCAGCACAGAGCCCACGCAGGGCTTGAACTCACGAACGTCGAGATCATGACCTGAGCTGAAGTTTGAAGCTTAACCACCTGAGCCACCCAGGTAACCCTGATCATGCCTCCTTATTAATTTTGGCACCTGGGTCAGTCACTATCTACCTTTTCAGCCAAAATTGTCCTTGTCCTAGAATTTGGGACATAGATGATTACAATATGCTTATAGATAATTCATCCAATAACTTGGTCTGTTACTGAATGTTTTCACCATCTCAAAACTTCCCAATACTCCATAATTGTCACTTTTGTAGCCACACTCTGGATCTTGTTATCCCCTAAAGTTACTCCCACTTCTGAACTCACTAAGTAACACATTCCATTCCCTGACTGTAGCCTCCTATTCTTCCAGTTTGCTCACTCATTTACTCCTGCTACACTTCTCCATTAAGTTCACTGGTACTCCAAGTCTATTTACTCTATTTTCTCCCTATCTGTACTGTTGTCTCTTCTCCATACAGCTCAGGTCTAATTGCGTTGCATATTATTATCTGGCTAAAACTCTAAAACTCTCTTGCACTGTTTTCCTTTAGGTCTACCTGACAAAACCCCAGTGTTGGAAAAAATGACAGAATCTTACTGTCCACATGCTCTATGTCTGCTTCAGGGCTGGTGGGTACCGCTGGAGAAAAATCATCACACTAGGTAGAGAATCCTTCTGTTTCTCTACTCAGCTTCCTCCCTCATTTTCCATAATAACTATTTAAAACCTTCCCAACCCTCAAAATTCCAGCTTCATTGTCTCCCCCTTTATTCTTAGGACATGATCTGTCTGTCCTACTTCACAGTGAAACATAATAACTGTTAGCTTGGAACATAAGAAATTTTCCATCACTAAATATGACAAATATACCTATTCCCTTCTTCTTTCCTTTCTAATACAACTGAAGAACTGCCCGTCTTCCTTTCTAACGCCAGTCTCTTTAATACCATTCCATCTTCTCAGGAACTTGTATCTTTATATATACATATACATATACATACATATATGCAATATATATCACATTGATAAACACAAAAGAACCATTTCTGTGGAGCAGAAGAAACTGATGCCAGCTTGGAGTGAATTGAGGGCTGTTTTATTGTTATTATTTTGCTTTGTTTTCAAAGTGGGAAAGATGTGAGCCTATTTAAATATTGACATGAAAGATCATATTTCTAAAGAATTACATGTATTATGTTTATCAATGAACTTCTTTTTAATTTGATATTTTAAAGTCCTTACTTTAATTGATCTCTTAGAATTAGAAATTTTGGACTACTACTACTACCTTCTAAAAACATTCTTTCCCCCATGCCTCCTGTGATACCATACTCTTCTGTTTTTTCTCCTGCCTGTGTGCCACTCTTAGGTTCCCCCTCCCACTTTCTCTCTCTTTAACTGCCTTTAAATGTTGGTATGGCATTCTGGAGGGCCTCTTCTCTTCTCTATCCTCTCTCACCAGGCAATCGCATTTATGCCCATGATTTCAATTACTGTATGTACTTTGGCACTCCAAATATTTGCCTATGCCACGCCTCATGAGCTTCTGACCCATTTAACCACCTGCTTACTGAACATCTCAAAGTAGGTAATTCACAGCCAACTCAAATTCATTATATTCAAGATGGAATCCATCATCTTCCCTCCTTAAAAGTTCACTGTTCACCATTGCAGTTAATGGCAATATCAGTCATGCCTGAATGATAATTCTGAGAATCTTCCTTGACGATTTCCTCTCGTTACTTAATACAATGACCTAAAAACCCTTTCTAAAAATGTCTCAAATACTTCTCCCATCTCAGTCGATATATCCTTTGTTGATGTTAAAGTAAATATATAAGTAAAAGTAATACATGTATAATACTTGTAAGTATATGGTGGAAAGGAGGAAGAAGAAAAGGGCAACCTTAAGGGAGAAAATGTCTCCATCCTTCACTTTCCATATGTCTCCCCAAAGGTAACTTCTGTTTAACAGCTTCTTATGATTCCTATCAGAAATAAGGGTTTTTTTTCACAAAAATTCTCAGTACTTATATATTGTGATAGATTGCTGGCAATCTAAGTATCTCTTAAAATACTAAAATAACAGTATTTTAGCTTGGCACATTAATGGCTAGCCTCATTACATTTCCCAACTTCCCTTGCAGCTCAGATGTGGTCATGTGATCAATTTTATATTCAATGGAATGGAAATAGCAGTGATGTACATCACTTCCCATCTGTGCTTTAAGAGATGGTCATGCCACCAACATATTTCTTTTCCCTTACTCTGAGCTCGAGCTAGTCCTCATCTGTGACTTGGATTCAATTTGCAGACAAAGACTCTGCCCTCAGGGAATGGTGAAGAAACAAGATGGGAGCAACGCGTCTCTGAATGACTAGTAGAGCACAGCTACTCACCTAACTGAAATTTCCCACTTCTCTCTGACTAAATCACTCTAGTTTCTGATCATGCTAGCTACTGTAACAAAAAGACTCAATCTTATTATTGTTCTGCATCTTAATTTTTCATCTAACAAGTGAGATTGGTACATAAAGATACCAGTAGTTTCAGAGGCTACACAATAATGTAGAGTAAATTAATTGCTCAGTCTGCTATTACTGGAGTCATTAGTTGTCTTATTGTAGTTTAATGCTATTAAAACAGGCTAGAATGGGTATCCTTGTATATATAACTTGGCCAATTTTCATGAAGATATTAATAACCTAAAATTCTAATAAGGGGATTACAAGATCAAAAGGTAAGCATATTTTAAATTTTGTAATTTTGCCAAATCCAGAAAGATTGTACCAATTTACTGTCCCCTCACATGTTCAGAGTATCAGTTAAGCTTTTCTATCTTCTCAGATGGATGAGTGAAAAGTCATCACTCATTTTTGCTTTTACTTGAATTACTTCAATATAAGTGAGATTGAATACCTTTTTGTATGATTAATAACCATTTTTTTCCAGTAAATGACCTGTTCATATCTTCTGCACGTTGTTCTTCTGGGTTGTATCTCTTTTTTTTTTTTTGGTATGAATTCTTTGTAAATTAAGAAGATTAACTCTGCCATATATTACACAACTATATTTTCCCAGTATATTATTTTTTCTTTGGCTAGATCTATGGTATTTCTCTAGCCATAAATGAGTTTTAAATTTGTATATAATCAAATGTATGAATATTTTCTGGATTTTTATGCGCTGTTTGGTAAGGCCCCAGGCTGTTGACCAGGATCTCTCGGTTTTGGCTGGGCCCAAACTGCAGCTGTGTCTTCTCAGCACTGTGCAGCTTGTGCGATGTCTGTGCAGGCCATCAGTTTCCAAGCAACTGTTCCTACCTAATCTTCCCAGAATCTTGCCTTGAGATGTGTAGCTTAGGAATTGAAGGACCCAAAAGGAATTTTTATAGACCTTTGGGGTCCTTCTTTGCAGCCTCCTACTCTTTGGGATCCTAGTCCTAAATATGAGACATCTTAACATCAATAAACACTGGTATTTCCTTTGCCCAGAAAACAATACATCCTTTCCTTGGCTTCTGTTTCTCTGGCTGTGGTTTGGAGAATTCTCTCAGAGAGAAAGCCAAGGCAAATAGAGGCTTCACACTAAGTTCTTTTCTATTTGCAAAGATCATAGCCCTGCACTGGTTATTTTGTAATGCCTGAAGGCAATTATCTTATATGTTTTGTCTGGTCTTTAGAGTTATTTTAATCAGGAGACTAATTCTTACACTAGCTTACATAATTTCCAAAGGCAAAGTGGGCCAAATATTTAAAAGCTAAAAAGAGGGGCGCCTGGGTGGCTCAGTCGGTTAAGCGTCCGACTTCGGCTCAGGTCACGATCTTGCGGTCCGCGGGTTCGAGCCCCGCGTCGGGCTCTGGGCTGATGGCTCAGAGCCTGGAGCCTGCTTCAGATTCTGTGTTTCCCTCTCTCTCTGCCCCTCCCCCGTTCATGCTGTGTCTCTCTCTGTCTGAAAAATAAATAAACGTTAAAAAAAAAAATTAAAAAAAAAAAAGCTAAAAAGATAAAGTATTTCTAGAAGAAAATGTGGAATAATAATACTTTGGGAAGTTGTGTCTAAGTATGACTCACACCTCAAAACCCATGAAAAAAAAGTATTGAGACATTTTTTTCCAATCACAAAATAATTCTTTTTGGAAAAAATAAATTGCATTAAAAATAAAGTAAAAAATGAAATATCAAACTGGGAAAATATTTGGAAGTGACATTATATGAAAGAGCTAATTTTCTTGCTATTTAAACACTCTTACAATTGAAAACAAAAGTCCAAGAACTGAAGAAAAAAATAGTGAATGTATAGGAACAGCCAGGTCCCAGAAAATGACATCCAAATTTTCTGAAACTTACAAAAAGGATACCTAAACTCATGTAAAATAGTTGAAAATTAAAACATACTGAACTCATAGCAGTAAATAGCAAAATGTTTGAAAATATATTATGTTAGCAAGGGAACAGAAAAATAGTCACACTCATATGTTGATATAAAAAATTGTTTTAGGAACACAGTGTGACTATGATGAATAGATAATAATACCTATCCAAATTAAAAGTACATATCCTTATTGACCTAGTAATCCCATGACTATGAAATCATATTAGTATGATATTAACTCATGTGAGAACTACATGTCTACTTGCATAATTATTGCTTGAAATAAAGCTAATAGAGTAAATATCCACCAAATGGAGAGAGCATTGTTTAAATAAACTTTTGCACAACATTAAATAAAAACAAAAGCAAACAAACAAACAAAAACACTGTAAAAATATTTTTTAAAAAACCCTGGAAACTCCTTGTGTACTCAAATGAAAAGACTTCAAGTACATATCACTAAGTTAAAAAAAAAATTAAAGAATGCCACAGAAAGTGTAGTGTGCTTCAGTTTGAGTTACAGAAACACACACATGAAGATAGATGTACTTTTGTATATGCACAGAATATATCTTTTAGGATAAAATATTGGAGAGAGTAAATGGAAACAGAAATGGAAACATTACTTTCTCCTTGGTAGCTTTGAATTTTCTATCATGATTATGTATCAAGTATTGAACATATTTTATTAAAATGACCTAAAATTACAGTCCACAGAAAGCAATGATAAAGAGGCTATATCACAAAATACAAAGGTTAAGCAAAAATTCTAATCAGAAGAAAATATATAACTGTAAATATCTTCAATATTAACAGGATTAAAGATAAAGGAATGTGTATACCTTAACAAAAATAGCAACATATAACAGCCTCTACTCCTAAAAAACACTCAGAAGATTGAATATCTCAAAATAAAATAGAAAACAACAGAATCATAAAGAATGAATAAATATGAAATCTTTTCTTGCAAAAGATCAATGAAATAGATTAACCCTCATGAGCTCTATTGAGCAAGAAAGGAAGAAAAATATTCACTATTAAGATTTCTCTACATTTACTTTTCTTATAATTCTCTCCTCCTGCTTTTTTCCATATAGAACTTGCTCTTTAATTCCTCCCCCTTCCTTCATATATCCTAATATATTCTACCACTTTCTTTTAATTGGTGGCTTTCTTTAGCTTATAAAAATTCAACCAAAGTTATAAAAAAACAGCTTTCATCCAACTTTACACACTGACCCTATTTTTCTTCTCTTTACTGCCAAACATCTATATAAGAATAGTGTTCTAAATTGGCATTATTTTTCAAACTGCAAGTCATAAACCATTAATAGTTCATAAAATCAAATTTAGTGCTTTACAGACAATATTTTAAAATATGAAATAATTTTACTTAACTGTGAATAAAATATTATAACTTTTTTATCATAAATAGTAAAGATAGATATTGTTCTATAGAGCTCTTCTTTCAGTGATGTACTGTATTTCATAATTCTAATATACACATATTTTCATATTTTAACATCTCTGCAATTGAGATCCATGTTAACATTTATGGTGTCTCAAAATTACATCCAGGCCCTGAATATGATATGGCTGTCACTGAACATTTGTGAACTTATCTTAGCTCTTCATATACTCATCACTTCAAATGGTTATATGCATTGTTTGCACTTAATGTATTTAACCTGCTATTCAAAATGTCTAAAATGATTACAGTATGTATATCATTGAATCATAAATTATGATGTGTGTAGAAAAGCATAGAAAAAGGACCACCTCATACATAATACATAATAAAAAGAGACTGATGAGAAAGTAACTCTAAATGCTTTTTTTCTTAAATGCCAGGACAGTTCTAGTTTCTTTCTTACCTCACTAGATTCTCTTTAAACTCCTTTGACAATTCCTTTTCCTGAAGTTGAAATACTGTAATGATATAAGACTTAGTCTTCAAGTCTCTTCCGTTCTATTTTCCATACTTACTTTCTCACAAGGTGATCTCAATGTAAAACCGACTCATTTCTGCCCCGACTCAAAACGGATCTCATGCAAAAACCGAAAATTCTGCAGTTCTTACTACTTAGAAACCTATCTTAGACCTTCATCTGACTAACTCCTTCTCATGATTCATTTACATTTCCCACATTCATTTGTTTGTGTTCTGTGTCTGAAACAGAACACTTGATCTTCCTTCCCTCAAGGTCTACTCATTGGAGAGGCTTCCCTATCTGATTTAATGGCATCACCATTCATCCAGCTGCTCAGACTGAAGGCATAGATAGCATCCTTGATTATTCTATTTTGTTCACCCCTAAAGTTAAATCAATCAGCAGGTATTATTAGCTCCAAATTCAAAATATATACTCATCTGAACTTTCCTCACCATTTCCATGTGATGGTAGGCAGAATTAATGGCACGGAAGTATAGGTGTTGGCAGTGGTAAAAGAGAGCTTTCCTCTGGGGCACTGGTTCATGTACTTCATCCTGTGGCTCTGCCACCCTCTAGAACAACTGAATCTTCTACCAGAGCAGATGACAGAAGTTCAAGAGTGGGAAGGATCATGTAGGAAAAATTTAAAGGCTAAGTCTGAAAGTGGCCAGAGCTCAGTCATGTGGTCCCACCAAATTTCTAGGGAGGCTGGGAAAAATATATTCTAGCTGTTTATGAAATAAAGAAAATGGCATGACCTGCCTGACTCTATTTCCTTACCTATTAAATAAGGAAAATTTTCTGCACTGAATACTTTTGGACACTGTCATTTACCTCTTGTAGCATTAGATTCAAGTCATTTTCCTCAAGCCCAGATCTCTAACCTCCCCTATTGACCTCTTTCCCCCTCTAATATACATCATCTATGCACCAAAGCTGACTGCTTCTAAATCTGTATTCAGGCTAATTGTTTCTATGATTTCATACCTATTTTTACAACTCCTTTCTATTTAAAATATAAATATGTGCATGTATTTGGCTAATGTTGCTCCCCTCCCCCCCCTTTTACATATTCCCTTCCCAACAGAGAATAAGTGTTTTTAGGATAAACACCATGTAAGAAATATGGAATTCTCTTGCCTAAGTCAGTGTTTGGTGCATCTACTACAAATGTATGTTTAATTAAATAAGAGATGCTGCAGTCACCTACAGATGCAACATGTCCAAAAATAAACAAATCCTTTTTCTCCACACTACATCTTTTCCTAGACTAGTTAATAAAATTACCTATCACTTAAGCTTAAATTATCAGTGTCATCTTTGTACCCTCTAATATCTGAGTTCAAGGCTAATCTAATTAATATTTTAAAGTTTTTACTTTGTTTTATTTTATTTAGAAATATTTATATGAGTCTTATCTTTGAAACTGAAGAATAATTACTAGAAAATGGTATGTGTAAATATTGTTTCAGCTCACTTTTTCTAATACCTTATGAGTTTTTTTTTTTAAGTTTATTTATTTATTCTGAGAGAGAGACAGTACAAGTTGGGAGGGGCAGAGAGAGAAACACACAGAATGCAAAGCAGGCTCCAGGCTCTGAGCTGTCAGCATAGAGCCCCATGTGGAGCTTGAACTCATGAGCCATGAAATCATGACCTGAGCTGAAGTTGGATGCTCAACCTACTGAACAACCCAGGTGCCCCAAGAGTCAGAGGCTTAACTGGCTGAGCCACCCAAGCACCCCTATATGAGTATTTTTATAGATTAGGAACATTTTATTTTATTTTTTGGTGATTATATACATTCCAGTTATTCTTCTCTGTTCTTTAGGAGCACCAATATATAGATTTATCTGCCCTATATATTTCCTTTCTTTTTTAATATATATTTTGACTTTTATTCTTCATCTTTGTGTTCTGAGAGAACATTTCAAGGTTGTCATTGATTTATATTTTCTCTATGGCCAAATCTGTTTTATTCTTCCATTCTGTATTAGTTTCTTGTGACTACGTTAACAGATTAGTATAAACTGGGTGTTTAAAACAACAGAAATTTATTCTCATAGTTCTGGAGGCCTGAAGTCCAAAACCAAGGTGTTGGCAGGACTGCGCTCCCTCCAAAGGTTCATGGGGAGATTTCCTTGACTCTTCCAGCGTCTGATGGCTCCAGAAGTTCCTTGGTTTATGGATATGTCACTCGAACCTCTTCTTCATGATCCCTTTGCTTTTTCTCCTTCCATGTATCTAGTGCTGAATCTGGCTTTCCCTCTCTCTTACGTGAATAATGTGATTGCATTTAGGGCCACTTGAATATTCTAGGATAAGCTCCTCCTTTCAAGATTCTTATCTTGATCACATCTTTTGCCAGATAAGACAATACTCACTCTGGCCATGTAAGTTAATAGTGACAATTCTGTGAATTAGGACCTGGATCTACCTTTTGGGGATCCACCATTCAGCCCACTATATGTTTCAATTTTCAGTTCGGCTCTCTTATATTCATTTTTACTCAGTATTTCCTAATACTATGATGGATTGATTTTTCTACCAACTATTCTTAAGAAAGACAGCTATGACTGCCTATTTTGAGTACATATCAAATAAAACTTGAACTGAGTTTACTAATATATGTTCTAACCTAGATCCTTCACAGGGCAAACTTGCCAATATTTGTATCAACAGAAAAATGGTTGGTAGAAATTTCATGACAAAGAAGCCTACCAGCCAGTGAGTGGAAAGAAGAGTAATCCTACCATGTAGCTTCATCTTACCACTGGAGTTATGGAATACCCCTGCATTGACCACTGTTATTAAGGTCCCCAAATACCTTCATCTTGTCAAATGAAACTGTCATCTTTCCTTCCTCATGCTTTTCATTTTTTCAGAGGCATCTCATACAGTTAACCACTTTGGTCATATTGACTCCTGTTCTTCACTTGGCTTCCAAGTACGCTTACCAGCACTGTTTTGGTTTCCCACTTATCTTGTTAGCCTCTCTTCATTCTACTTCACTATCTCCTTTGCCTAAAGTTGAAATACTGCAGTGCTCTAGGAGTTCATCCTTAAATTAAGTTTCCATACTCACTCTCTCATAAGGTGATCTCATTCAAGACTGTAACTTATTTCTACCTCAGGGCCTTTATACCAGTAGTTGCCTCTACTTGAATTCTATCCCAGTCCTTCATAGAACTTTTTACTTCTCATGATTCATTTCATTTCCCACATTTGTATTTCTACCTAATACGTCCAAACATAAAACACATTTCCTGTTCTTGCCTATCTGAGTTAATGGCATCATTATTCATCCAGCTGTTCAAACTAAAGACACAGGTATCATTTTAGATTATTGTATCCCATTTATCCCTAAAGTCAAATCCATCAACTGGTATTATTAGTTCCGCCTTCATAATATATCCAGAAACTGACCTTTCCTCTCAATTTCCATGCTATGGTAGGTAAAATTCTAAGATGGACCACGAGACCCCTTACCATTGGTGTACAAGCCTTGCATAATTCCCAGGACAGTGAATATGATAAACTTTACTTCCATTATTAATAATTTATGTTATATGGCACAATTGACCTTAAAATAGGAAAATTATCCAGGTGTGCCTGACTCAATCATTTGGGCACTTTAAAAGCAGAGAGTGTTCTTTGGCTGGTCACAGAAGAAAAGTCAGAGATTTGAACAATGGGAAGGTTTTGCTGACTTGAAGATGGTGGGAGCTTTGTGTTAAGAAATGTGGGCAGCCTCTAGAAGCTGAGAGCAACCTCTGGCTGAAAGCCAGGAAGTAAATGGGGTCCAAGTCCTACAACCACATTGAACTGAATTCTGCTAACAACTGGAATGTGCTTGAAGTAGATTCTTCCCTAGAGCTTTAGAGATAAGAACTCAGCCAAGTTCTTGATTTTGGTCTTTGAGACCCTGAGCAGAGAATCCAGCCACACTGTGCGTGAACTTACAGTCTATAGAACTGTTTGATAAAAAATGGGTGCTGTTTTAAGTCACTACATTTGTACTAATTTATTATGCAACAATAGAAAATCAATGTACATGCTAAAACCCTAATACCATAGTCTAGAGGCACCTGACTACCTCAGTCAATAGAGTGTGCGCCTAAGCCCCACACTGGGTGTAGAACTTACTTAAAAAGAAAAGAACCAATCATAGTCTATAGCCTGTCATATAGAAACAATCTTTTTTTTTTTAATGTTTATTTTTGAGAGAGAAAGCACAAGTGGGGGAGGGGCGGAGAGAGAAGGGGACAGAGGACCCGAAGCAGGCTCCGTGCTTGCTTGAACTCACAAACTGTGAGATCATGACCTGAGCTGAAGTTGGACACTTAACGGACTGAACCACCCAGGCACCTGCTTTCCTCTTTGAACTCATATTTCCCTATACTCAATGCTTAACACAACAGCAAGGATAATTTTTTAAGTGTTCTTTTCAAAACATAGATAAGATAATGTCACTCACGTGCTTAAGACTTTCCAATGGCTTAGCCATTACTTAGAATAAATTCCAAAATCTTTAACATGGCTTATGGTATACTATTTGGTATAGCTGTCACCTAACTTTCTACCTCAACTCCTACTTCTAAGCAGTTATTCATTTCTGAAACATGCTAAATCTTTCCCAGCTCAGAGACTCTGTGCATGCTCTTACTTCTATCTGAAATATTCTTTAGTCATCTTTAGACCAAATGCTACTTTCTCTTGCAACTACCCTATCTGTATTCCATACTGGTTATTCCCTATCTGCTTATCTTGCTTTATGTTTTATGGCATATTTTATTATCTAATTAAATATTATCTATTTATGTGTTTACTTATTTATTGTTTGTCTTCCTTCCAAGGCTAAAAACTAAATATGGTCAGCCTTTTTTGGTCTTGTTGGTAGATAGATCAGAGCCTTGTACAGAGTTGCTGAGCGCATAAATGAAGACTAGTGCCCCAAAGGAATCTCTTTCTTCCCTCACGTCAGTACCCAATTCTCTGAATTTTCAATACCAATGAGTAGTTAACTAACCAAAGGCTTAGCCATTGGAAAGTCTTAAGCACGTGAGTGACATTATCTTATCTATGTTTTGAAAAGTTAACCAAAGGAATCTCTTTCTTCCCTCACGTCAGTACCCAATTCTCTGAATTTTCAATACCAATGAGTAGTTAACTTTCAAAAGTTTCTCCATGTAATAGACATCATCCTAATGCTTTCAGTCTGTAGAAATGAAAGGGAGCCTAAAAGGTTTTGTAACGACTCTACATCCTGAACTTGTTTTGCATGACTGTGTTCAAAGTCAGTAAAACTCCTCTCAGGAAGGGACTTTCTGAATCTAATTTGATTTATATCATACTTCTGTTATTTTCCCTATCCAGAGGAATACAATCAGTAATCAGTAATCAATGTTTGTTTGTTTTGTTTTGTTTTTCTTTTTGGTTTAGTCCCAGAGCATTTTATTTGGCAGAAATTCTTTCTTAATCCTAGCTTATAGCTAATTTTACTGTTTTCTTGACCTATTGATTAGGATATTTTCTCAGTTAGATATTTTAATAATACTACTTATAGTATCATCTTGACCTATAAGAAAATTTCAGAATTTCCAACAAAGCTCTCCAGAGATGAAGGCTATTTCTGAAGGTAGTTATTTCTTGTCTTAGGAAGGTATTCAAGTGTGGGATAAATAATGACATGGTAAGTCAGTGGAAAGAATTCAAGTTTCATATGGATAGATTTACTAGGAGACTTTTAAAGTACTCTTGCATCTTTGAGATATTATGATTTTTTTATATGAAGGAGACTAGCCTCAAATAATAATACAACTTGCAAAGGATGGTCAATTAAAAGTGTCTTTCAGTTACAAAACTGATGCACTCCTGAAACAACTCTTACAATATACATTTATTGTATACACAATCTAAATTATACACAATCTAGATTTATACACATCTAACCTTATTTTCCTTTGACTTTTATTACAAATATGGGAATAAACTATTTTGGAAAATAATTTAAATCCTATGCTCATTAGACTAGATATTGTGAAATAATACTAACGTTAAATTTTTTTAGTAAGTAATACTTGGCTAATTTATACATTAAATCGATATGCCCAAATATTACTTATTTCATTACAGAATTGAAAATATTTCAATATAAATCTTCAATATCTTATATTTAATTATTTTACAGTTTACAAAGACATTTAGAAGAATATATTGAAAGTTAGGAAAACCTAACCTTGAAAAATTACCAGTTTAATATTCTTTTTAAAATTTAAAGTAACTTACCCTGGCGCATAGTTGCAAATGAAAACTGCTGCATATCTGATATTTTCAACTCTTGCACACTTAGTAACAGCACAACCAACTTTGTAAGATGTGTTCCAAACAAGCTAAAATAAAGATTTCAAAGAAAACAAAATTTGATTCTAAACATTTACTCTGCCACATTATAAACAATAATATATTCAATTTACAAAGAACCTTTAACCAAGCATTTTAAGGAATATGAACTATTCTTCATTTGGATGCAGGTAGAAATTTTTTTTTAATTTAAATCCAAGTTAGTTAACATACAACGTAATAATGATTTCAGGAATAGAATTTAGTGATTCATCACTTACATATAACACCCAGTGCTCATCCCAACAAGTGCCCTCCTTAATGCCCATCACCCATTTAGCCCATCCCCCACCCATTATCCCCCTAGCAACCCTCAGTTTGTTCTCTATATTTGAGTCTCTGATGGTTTGCCTCCCTCTCTGTTTTTATCTTATTTTTGCTTCCCTTCCCCTATGTTCATCTGTTTTGTTTCTTAAATTCCACATATGAGGGAAATCATATGATATTTATCTTTCACTGACTGATTTATTTTGCTTATCATAATATACTCTAATTCCATCCATGTTGTTGCAAATGGCAAAATTTCATTCTTTTTAATCACCGAGTAATATTCCATTGTATGTATATGCCATATCTTCTTTAGCCATTCATCAGTCAATGGACATTTGGGCTTTTTCCATACTTTGGCTATTGTTGATAGTTGGGATGCAGGTAGAGAATTATCACAGATTTAGGGAAGCATTTCCCAAACTGCACTTGGAGAAACCTTTAATAGGTTCTACCACTGTAAACTTAGGATAAAGAGTTTGAGAAACACTGATCCAGAATGGTTTAGAGTCAAAGGAAGGCACACATGCTGAATCAATTTTCAAACTCCTGTTGAATCTGAGAGTTCTAGGTTATGGCAGATAGGAAGAGGGAAAAGGAGGAGAAAACGTTTTGGAAGACTGGAAGTTGTGCATAGAAAGGAAAAAAAAACAAACATCAAGATTAAAGAAGGAAAGGAAAAGCTATACAAAAGTAGAGAGTAACTGAATGCAGTCAGCATTTCTCTATTCTTTTGTTGAGGAAATTCCATTATGAAATAAGATAGAGTCTGGGCCTGCAATTTAAAACAAATGAATAAAAGAGCAGGTTTCTATAAAAGGAAAAAAAGGTCTTGAATTGGAATGACAATATGAGAACGATTAAAGATGTTCCAGAAATTCTCTGTATGACTTTAGTATTTCTAATACTTCCACACAACTTCCACATAACAAGAAAGTGTTTGGTCTCGTTAACCTCTGTGGAAGAAACAGTTTCTGGTTTCCTTTCCTTTTTATCCCCAGTCTTAGTGGGTTTAAAAGTGTGATTCTTAAAGAAATAGTGATACATTAAAAGAATAGAGAATAGAATGTCTGCACCATTTGAAATGGAGTTAAGTAGGTAAGATACAAGAAACAAAAATGTCTATGATACCAGAAATAAAGAGTAAAATATAACAGAGAAGTAGATCATGGAGTAGACATGATTAATTTACTGGGATTATTAAAATCATATTAAGGAGTCTGGCTTTGATATGAGTAAGACAATGGAGAACCACTATAACTTTCTAGAAGAAGAAAGAACAGTCAAACATCTTTTAAAACATGATTCATTTGATGGAACATAAAGACATGAGTTCAACATGTCTTAAAGTCATAAGATTTTAAGTTCTGCATAAAACATGACATCAGATTTTACTGATTAAAAAATAATAATCTCTTAAATCAGCTTGGAAGTTCATCTAATAATTTCTTGATTCCTGGTACAAATATTTATAGAAGACCAAAATAATGTTATATTGTTGTCGTGTTGAAACATCTTGTCCATGACATGTGGATAAGACAAGGTCTCTGTACTTAGTGTAGCATCATATATAAAAAGATGATTATAAATAATGTGATATGCAAAATAATAAGTGTAGAGGAAATAACAAGTAGTTTAGTATTCTTGGAGCATAAAATGTAAATGTGGATTGTTAGACAGGAGACAGGAAAATAATGCTATTAATTTGTACTTAACATGCTTTAATCAATCAGTTATACAGCAGTATGTATACTGATCTGTGCAAAATAATCAAGTCTTTTACTTATGTTTATAGGCAATAATTTAAAAATAATTTTTATTTCCTGTTTCATCCTTTTCCAGTACGTATTGCTTTTAGAAAAGTACCTTTCATTTTTGGGTATGGAGATGAGATTTACCACATTTAAAGAAATGTTTTAACTGTATGGTTCATGTAATAGATGGAATTATAGACATTTTGAAGATCTAGGAATGATTAGAATTTCGATTCTATTAGAAGTAACTTACCATTTGGGTTAATTTATAAAATTAAAAATAATAAAAACTTAGTGGTAAAGCAATTAAGGAGTCTATTGAATTAATATAAAAATTAGATACCTGTTTATAATTAGAACAGTCACTAGAGCAACTGTCATTTTCAATATGGTACCTTTTCTTCTCTTCATACCAACTTCTGATAGCAATACTTGCGGTAAATTCATTTTCGGGGCCAATCCACATATTTTCACCAATACCATTAAATTTAGGATGGGCCATGTTTAGTTCTTCTAAATGAGGATTATGCTCACGCAAACATTTTTTCCCCCATGCTCTAGCAGTCCGTGACAAAGCTACATCCCAAGTCTGAAAAAAAAATGCAAAAATCAAAGAAAACAAAATAATAATGAGCATTTTTTGTTGTTGTTGTTCTCTAAATTATTTTCCTAGAGTTCTCATATTAGATTTAAGGATACAATACTAACTTTGTGCTTATGGGTCTGGTTTGTGGAATTTCTATGGGGGAAAATGCTTTTGAGTTAATCATAAATGAAATAACTATTTCTTGAGGGAAAGGACTACCCATATATTTGTAATTAAAAAATCAGATTTTAAGATGATGCAAATGGTTATAATACTCTTACATGTAGTCTATTCAGAATATATACTTTTAATCTCATTCCTTTTATGCATAGTAATACAATAATTTAAAATATTTATCTAAGAACTATTTATTGAATACTGAGTATATGCAAACTATTGTAATGTGAGAAATAAAATACAAAGTCTGGCATAAATTTTCTCTTCTATATTTTATAGATAAGATTTTAACACATAGTGGTACTTGGTAAATATTATAAAAGAGGCAAATGTAAAGTTTTATGGATAGTCCCAGAAATGTAAGAAAATATCACAAGATACTGTTTCCTGGCTAGCCCTGGAAATATGCAGAAATGTGTAATTTTATCATTATTTAGAGACTCATTAAATTCAGCGGTTGATTAAGGACAAGAACAAAAACAGCACCCATAGATATATCAGCATAATAGTTGTAAAATCAAAATGCTTTGTACACATGTTATAGTATATCTGAAAATAAACATTTCTGAAAACTAATACTAAGATTTCCTTAGAGTTTTCTTAATTTCATAGATTATACATAAATATAGAAAATATAGAAAATAAATCATGCCTTTAGAATACTTCCCACCCCCAACATTCCTCCCCAAAGGTAACAGTTGTTAAAAAAATTGCTTATGCATACATTTCTCTATGTCTATATACATACACGTACAAACATATTCAAATATAAGATACAAGTGTGGATGTTTCAGGTAGGTATTGTGCGATTTTCTTTCTTTGCACTATTGTAATCATACTATACACAATATAACTGGCCTGAAACTTGGCAGTTTTCTTTTAGATTTTTCCATTTTAGCACAGTTTGATCCACCTGTTTTACAAACTCTACATTCTATTCTGTAGTATGGATAGCATATAATAAATGTTACCATTCCACTATTAATGGCCCTTTAGTTTTCCATTTGCAAACAATGCTCCAAGGACTATCCTCCTCCTGTCTTATTTTGCATACTGTTTACACATCACAAGCTTACTACATACCAGTCACTATTCTAAATGTGTTTTAAGTATTATTTCACTTAATTTTCACAATAATTCCACGAGTGATGTATTATTATTACTGTCTCTAATTCACAAAAGAAGTAAAACAAAAGAAAAAAAATTAAGTAGTTGACTTACAGCTACTTATTGCCAGTAAATTGTGGAGTCTGGATTTGAATCCAGTAAGTCTAACTCTCAACTTGAAGTTTGTAAGCATTTCGGTCATTGCTTCCCATGACCGTGTGCAAATAAGTTATAACACATTGCTGGTATTTACTTAATTTGGCGCAGTCCTTTAGAATAGCAATTGGTATATATCATATAAATAAAAATATCATATCCTTCATCTATTTATCCCCTTTCTCGAATTTGTCTAAGGAACTAACCCAGAAGGAAGAAAAGACTTATGTCTAGAGAAACAGTCCTTGTGATATCATTTATAATATATGTTGGAAGCTCCTAATTGCCTGGTCAAAGAATATTTACCCAATAAATTTTGCAGCCATTTCTAATGACAATCACGAAGACGGGAGGCAAGAGAAGCAGTTGATGAGATGTAAAATAGAAATAGGAGAGGTAAAGAAGCAAGAATAACATTGTTCAGGGAAGGCAAAATTAGGGCCAGGACTAGGACGAGGTGACTGAGACATCCCCTTAGGTGAGTGCCTCTACAGATCCCAGCTCCCTGCAAAATCTTGGTAATAACTGTGTGTCACACAGTGGTTTCTATTTCTTGAGTGTAATCACTTCAAGCGTATTTTAAACCCACAGTGACGTGCAGTTCCCCGCCATCCGTAAGCCTCAGTGAAGCAGTGGCCCGGGTTTCCGAGGCCGAGCAGTGGCGTCGTGACAAGGAGGTTGTGGGCGGTTCGGACAACCGCCTTAGAGCCTCACCATGAAGCGCAAGTTAGACCCTCCGGGGGAGACGTTGCCCCGGAGCTCATTGTGGAGGTTCACGTACTCATTGATAAAATGTACTTCCTCTTCGTGAGGCAAAAGTTTCGTGTTCACACCGGAATCCGGCAGCAGTACCCAGAGTTCACACAGCCACAGCTTCAAAAGAACCCCTCCTATCCGAGGAAGCGATTGGGCGGACCGCTCGGGCGCTAAGGTCCTAGGGGCGTCCATTGTCCGCCCGCCGCAGACAGGCCAGTGCGCACGCGCCGGCCCGCCCGGGTGACCAGCCAGTCTACGTGAGCGCGAGGGCAGGCGGGTCCGCCTCTCTTGGGAGCCGGGGGAGAAACGGGGACGGAAGAGGTGCGGGGTGGAGAAGCTCGTCAGAGCTGTCTGCTGAACTAACCGAAGAGGCTTGAGTTAAATGAATGCAGGCTTTTCAGGAAACTGATGTGGCTGAATATTATCCAGAGTTGATTTCTGACACCAGATGATGTGTCATCGTTTATTAATGAGCCGTCTGCATACCGACTGGCAATTGCTGAATAATGAACACGTCGGAGGAACCTTCTAATTATGCAAGGGGAAATGAGCTTTCGTCTGTGATACAGATGAAAATGCAGTTAATCTTTTTCTTCCATTCTTGTCTGTGGAGTTGGAAGTGTAGTGCAGGACGCGCCCTTTATTTTCCTCCTGGACAAAAGTATTTCCTCTTTAAGGTGGACTTCCTCATTGAGATTTTCTCTCCGTGTTTTTGTTTTTTTTCTTTTCAAAAATTTATTTTGGGAGAGTGAGAGTGCTCGTGGGGTAGGGGCTCTTACAGAGAGGGGAGAGAGAGAGAGAATCCCAAGCCATCAATGTGCAGTCAGCAGGGAGCCCCATGGGGCTTGAACTCACAAATGGACATCATGACCTGAGCAGAACTGGAGTCAGGCGCTTAACCCACCGAGCCACCCAAGTGCCCCCCTCTCTCTGTGTTTTAATAATCTTTTGTGAGAACCACAAATTATATGGAAAAGTGGAAAGCTCAGCTTTTAGGGCGTAGACTAGGAATCATCAAATTCTCATAAGGTTAAAGTACTTTCATTTCTACTCACTCGCACTGTATTGACAGCTTGGAATATCAGTATTCATCATCTCTGGCAAATTGTCTTGTTCACAGTAGTAGGTAAGAACTCATTTCTTGTTTTCATTTCTTTCTTTCAGACAGAATGGTTAGTGTCTTAGCAGATTTTGGCCGTGTCCCTTCACCTCCAAACATTTTGCTCAAGAAAATTTGCTTTGAAGAATGTAAGTTCTAGGCACCTAATAAAAGCACGTGTTTGTTTTGGGGTACACATTTGCATGTAACATATGGTGTTCAATAGCATCAAAGGGTGATATTTGAAATCGCCCACATGGGATAGAATTTTGCCACAAAGAAAGCATTTGACTGTTTGGTGAAAAAATATCTAAAAAAAGTGTGCTTTAAAAAATTATGATGTACACAATTGAAAGCAGCAGACCTCACAAGATGGTTTCATTCATGCCATTATGCTTTTAATAAATATTTAGTACCAGGCAATGTGTTAAATAGTTGAAAAAGACCCAGACTCTGCTTCCAAATAGCCTGCAGTTTAAGAGAACTAGCAAAGTGGTAACTCTTATATCATGTGATAAAAACAAAACCAAAATGCTAATGCAGCATGTATGGGACAACTAACACCCTTTTTGAAAACCATGGAATCCTTTTTAGAGAATGTGACATCAAGAAGGTGAAGCATACAGGTGACAGAGCACATTCTGAACAAAAGCAAAAAGCATGTAAATATACTAGGAGGTCTGGAAAGGCTAATAGTGTTTTCATACGACCAGAGCCTATTTTAGGGTTGAAGGTGGCCAGTAGTAAAAGATGGAATTCCTTTATTGTGTTGGTACTGTTTACGAAAATTGCTGTATTAAAGCACAAGATACATAATGCAATCTTAAATTAGGAAGAAATTTTAGACACTTTTACTCATCTCATGTATTGGACATGTGTTTTGACACATCATTAGTAGGTGATCATTATACCACTGCTTAAATAATTACACTAACGAGGAAGTCACTGTTTCTTAGGTAACCCATTCTATTGAGCTGGACACCACACTCAGTAGTAAGTATTTCTTTAGGACCTCCTATGGTGTCTGAGTCCCCGATAGGTATTAGAGCTACAAATGCTGAACAAGCCAAATATGTCATCTATCCACTTGAAGTTTTAGTTAAAGGTGATACAGACAAGTCATCAAATAATTATAATGCAGAGTAGTAAATTCTATTTTTAGTTTATTTCAAAAAATCCTTTCTATGTGTCACGCATTATTTTATTTTATTTTTTTTGTTGTTGTTGTGATAAAATAGACATTAACATAATCTTTACCATTTTAACCATTTTTAGTGTAAAATTCAGTGGCACTTACATTCACAGTGTTGTATAATTGTCACTACTGTTTTCAGAAATATCTAGCGCTATTTTAAAAGCTTGGAGAATACCAACTCGTTTAAATCATAAAAGCCTTAAGAAACTGACGCTATTATTATCTCTGTTTTACAGATGGAAAAACTCAGAAAAAGAGGTCAAGTAATTTGTCTAAAGTTCCCCAGCCAGTAAATGGTAGAGCTAGTTTTCAGACCCAAGTGACTCAAATGGAAGTACAGAGGAAGGGCACAGGAAGGCATCTAGTTTAGTTTGTGTAGAAAGAAGTTGGGTTTGAGGAGGATGTTCTGCAAATATTCAGTCTTTCAGATATGTGAATGAATTGGTCCACATCATGTATTTTATATAAGAAGTGTTTTATTTTTTTATTTTTTATTTATTTATTTTTTATTTAGTCTTCTTTTTTTATTTTTTATTTACTCTTCTATAAGAAGTATTTTAAATGCATTACATACTAAATACATTTTTTCAGAAATTATAAGGTGGCATGTAATATTTGAGGATTATTTAATCATTGTTTAACATTCTATGTATTAAAATCACAGATTGTGATTACAGTATATCAGTACTGTAGGGGCCAAGGGCACACTGCCCCAAGATGGGCCACTTGGCATGAAGACTACTGTGAATTAAAAAGCAATCAAAACCCAGTAGATTCAGGAAAAGCTGTTTCCCCCCCCCCCCCCCCCCCGCCCAACAACTCCCTAAAGAGAATTTAGATGGAGGACCTTCTCTAGGAAGAGTTATCACCGTAGATTACTACATTATACTGTGAACTAGGTATGGTAGACAGGGCCTGTTTTTTTTGTTTTTAGAATTTTTTTAATGTTTATTTATTTTTGAGAGAGAGAGAGAGAGAGAGAGAGAGACAAAGTTTGAGTGGGGGAGGTGCAGGGAGAGAGGGAGACACAGAATCTGAAGCAGGCTCCAGGCTCTGAGCTGTCAGCACAGAGCCCGACGCGGGGCTGGAACTCACGGACGGGACCGTGAGATCATGACCTGAGCCGAAGTTGGACGCCCAACCAACTGAGCCATCCAGGTGTCCCAAGCAGGGCCTCTTTGATCAAAGTCCTCTATGTCCCATTGTTTCTGAAAGGCCCAGCAAACATTTATCAAGCATTTACTCTTTTCCCTTTTCCTGTGAATTGCATTCCTTCTCTTTGAGATCCCAGATCTCTATTTCTTCTTAGTTCAGAATGACATACATATCTCATTTTGCCTGACTGTCTTTGGAATTCCTATGTCTGTTTGGATACCCCATACATACATAATTAAGTTTGATTTTCACCTGTTAATCTGTTTCATATCATTTTGATTCTGAGTCTGGCTAGAAGTACCATGAATAGGAAAGGAAATCTTCCTCAACAGTACCAAAAGATGTGTTTTCTTTTCAGTTCTTACAGTTTGTGATTTTTTGAACTTTGAAATTTTGGCCTATTAATCGAGCCCTCAAAGACGTTTTAACTTTCTTAATTTTGAAAGTGGTGATATAATTTAACACATTAAATTTCTTGAAGGCACTGGAATTGTTAGAGGATGCTGACAGAATCATCTGTTTCTTTCCAAGCAATGTGAAAAATAAAGTACCACTAAGATTTTACTAAAATTCTGCTGCAGATGTTCTTTTTGAGTACCCATTTATTTTTCAGTTGTGTCTAACAGAGATAATGCCTTTACTTGAAAAATATGAGCAATTTTAGGATATAGACTTTAAGCTTATCTCAGATGACTTTGGACTTAAGTTTTCACTTTCTGTACACTGTGCTTGAAATTTTAGGGAAATAATGCTCTAATTCTGTACTCGGATTTTGATAAGAACTAGCAAGTTTAAACATACATTTTTATGTACACCTAAGGAGAATGATCATGCAGTATGGCTAAAGCTATGATGTGTGTTATTTTGTTGTCTGTAAAGATGTTACTGGAAAGACACTGTTTTTACTTTACTCTTGCTCTTTCACTTTTCTGTCACCTTCACTTGATTGACCTTTTCTATAACCCAAAAATTCAAATTATGATAATGGTGTGTGAGAAGTGTTATAAGAGAAAACCAAAATGATGGTACAAATAAAATTCAACATTTGAAATGGAAAGATGGACTTTAGTTCATGAAAATCTAAATAGGGGACAACTGAGAAAGATATTTGCTAGATAAATGTCAAAAGATTAAAATCAGCAATGTGCCATTAAGGCCCATTTAAGAATCACTTAAAATCCCTAAGAAAATGAACAACACCATTGGAAAAATAGATGGAGATGAGTAGGCACTTGACAAAAACAAAACAAAACAAAAAAATGGAAACTCTAGGGGAAATATTCATGTAGCATCTATTATTTTCACATGTAGGTAAGATGTGTAAAACCAGATTCCAGGTTGAGTTTGGGTCTCAGGAATCAAAATACAGTTTGCCTCTATCTAAAAGTCAAAGCCATAAAATTGAGTATAAACCTGGTAATATTTACATTAAATTTTGACTCCTAAATTTATATAACTTTGGTATTCTTGAGGTCAATATTTATTTAGAGTGGTTAAATGTATGCAATAACTCCTAGGAATCCTTGACCAAAGGACAGCATTCCTCATGCTGTCTTAATAACTCTCAAAAAGTATATTTGTAAGTCTGAATGCAGTTAAAAAATATGTTTAAATCTACTAGTAGTTCAAGAAATGAAAACTGGGGCAGCGGGGTAGCTCAGTCAGTTAAGCGTCCGACTCTTGGTTTCAGCTCAGGTCATGGTTTTAAGGTTTGTGGGATGGAGCCCCACATTGGGGTCCACAATGATGAGCCTGCTTGGGATTCTCTTTCTCCCTCTGTCTCTGCCCTTCCCCCTCTCATGCTCTCTCACTTTCTCAAAATAAAGAAACATAAAACAAAGAAATGAAAATAGCATCTACCTCACAGGATTATTGAGAGGATTATGTAATTGTTATATGTGAAGCACTTAATGCTTGGCACATTGTAAACATTACTTACTACTAGGTATTATTATTATTAAATTAATATTATTAATAAATACTATCTCATTTTTATTTACATTGACAAGGACTAAAATTAATTTTTAACAGCATGATGTCAGACATGTTATGCATTTTTAGTACATATTTATTAAAATATTTTTATAAGGAACAAATCTAATATGTACAACTCCACGTGAGTTCCTGGTGCTTTTTGGACAGGGGGCATTGGCAGAGTGGTGCATGTCTTTCCTAAGGAGAAATGGAAATTCTACAGGGAGTGATGATTATGGGATTTGTTTATTTCTTTTGTTGCAATGTATGAACCTGGGTAGATTTAATTACAGAATATATTACCTGGTTTTAACTAAGCTAGCCATTACAAAATGGTCATATGTTTTGCTGAAAGGAAACTGTAGACTGATTATAGTTGTAAAGATACAAGCAAGCAAACAGTATCAGTTGTTTGATTATTATTATATTCCTGGTGTAATCATCTCTTTAGCATTAATTAAAAAATTTTTTTTAACATTTATTCATTTTTTTCCCAATATATGAAGTTTATTGTCAAATTGGTTTCCATACAACACCCAGTGCTCATCCCAAAAGGTGCCCTTCTCAATACCCATCACCCACCCTCTCCTCCCTCCCACCCCCCATCAACCCTCAGTTTGTTCTCAGTTTTTAACAGTCTCTTATGCTTTGGCTCTCTTCCACTCTAACCTCTTTTTTTTTTCCTTCCCCTCCCCCATGGGTTTCTGTTAAGTTTCTCAGGATCCACATAAGAGTGAAACCATATGGTATCTGTCTTTCTCTGTATGGCTTATTTCACTTAGCATCACACTCCCCAGTTCCATCCACGTTGCTACAAAGGGCCATATTTCATTCTTTCTCATTGCCACGTAGTACTCCATTGTGTATATAAACCACAGTTTCTTTATCCATTCATCAGTTGATGGACATTTAGGCTCTTTCCATAATTTGGCTATTGTTGAGAGTGCTGCTATAAACATTGGGGTACAAGTGCCCCTATGCATCAGTACTCCTGTATCCCTTGGGTAAATTCCTATCAGTGCTATTGCTGGGTCATAGGGTAGGTCTATTTTTAATTTTCTGAGGAACCTCCACACTGTTTTCCAGAGTGGCTGCACCAATTTGCATTCCCACCAATAGTGCAAGAGGGTTCCTCTTTCTCCACATCCTCTCCAGCATCTATAGTCTCCTGATTTGTTCATTTTGGCCACTCTGACTGGCGTGAGGTGATATCTGAGTGTCGTTTTGATTTGTATTTCCCTGATGAGGAGTGACGTTGAGCATCTTTTCATGTGCCTGTTGGCCATCTGGATGTCTTCTTTAGAGAAGTGTCTATTCATGATTTCTGCCCATTTCTTCACTGGGTTATTTGTTTTTTGGGTGTGGAGTTTGGTGAGCTCTTTATAGATTTTGGATACTAGCCGTTTGTCCAATATGTCATTTGCAAATATCTTTTCCCATTCCGTTGGTTGCCTTTTAGTTTTGTTGGTTGTTTCCTTTGCTGTGCGGAAGCTTTTTATCTTCATAAGGTCCCAGTAGTTCATTTTTGCTTTTAATTCCCTTGCCTTTGGGGATGTGTCAAGTAAGAAATTGCTACGGCTGAGGTCAGAGAGGTCTTTTCCTGCTTTCTCCTCTAGGGTTTTGATGGTTTCCTGTTTCACATTCAGGTCCTTTATCCATTTTGAGTTTATTTTTGTGAATGGTGTGAGAAAGTGGTCTAGTTTCAATCTTCTGCATGTTGCTGTCCAGTTCTCCCAGCACCAGTTGTTAAAGAGACTGTCTTTTTTCCATTGGATGTTCTTTCCTGCTTTGTCAAAGATGAGTTGGCCATACGTTTGTGGGTCTAGTTCTGGGGTTTCTATTCTATTCCATTGGTCTATGTGTCTGTTTTTGTGCCAATACCATCCTGTCTTGATGATGACAGCTTTGTAGTAGAGGCTAAAGTCTGGGATTGTGATGCCTCCTGCTTTGGTCTTCTTCTTCAAAATTACTTTGGCTGTTCGGGGCCTTTTGTGGTTCCATATGAATTTTAGGATTGCTTGTTCTAGTTTTGAGAAGAATGCTGGTGCAATTTTGATTGGGATTGCATTGAATGTGTGGATAGCTTTGGGTAGTATTGACATTTTGACAATATTTATTCTTCCAATCCATGAGCATGGAATGTTTTTCCATTTCTTTATATCTTCTTCAATTTCCTTCATAAGCTTTCTATAGTTTTCAGCATACAGATCTTTTACATCTTTGGTTAGATTTATTCCTTGGTATTTTATGCTTCTTGGTGCAATTGTGAATGGGATCAGTTTCTTTATTTGTCTTTCTGTTGCTTCATTATTAGTGTATAAGAATGCAACTGATTTCTGTACATTGATTTTGTATCCTGCAACTTTGCTACATTCATGTATCAGTTCTAGCAGACTTCTGGTGGAGTCTATCGGATTTTCCATGCATAATATCATGTCATCTGCAAAAAGCGAAAGCTTGACTTCATCTTTGCCAATTTTGATGCCTTTGATTTCCTTTTGTTGTCTGATTGCTGATGCTAGAACTTCCAGCACTATGTTAAACAACAGCGGTGAGAGTGGACATCCCTGTCGTGTTCCTGATCTCAGGGAAAAAGCTCTCAGTTTTTCCCCATTGAGGATGATGTTAGCTGTGGGCTTTTCATAAATGGCGTTTATGATCTTTAAGTATGTTCCTTCTATCCCGACATTCTCGAGGGTTTTTATTAAGAAAGGGTGCTGAATTTTGTCAAAGGCCTTTTCTGCATCGATTGACAGGATCATATGGTTCTTATCTTTTCTTTTATTAATGTGATGTATCACATTGATTGATTTGCGAATGTTGAACCAGCCCTGCATCCCAGGAATGAATCCCACTTGATCATGGTGAATAATTCTTTTTATATGCTGTTGAATTCGATTTCCTAGTATCTTATTGAGAATTTTTGCATCCATATTCATCAGGGATATTGGCCTGTAGTTCTCTTTTTTTACTGGGTCTCTGGTTTAGGAATCAAAGTAATACTGACTTCATAGAATGAGTCTGGAAGTTTTCCTTCCCTTTCTATTTTTTGGAATAGCTTGAGAAGGATAGGTATTATCTCTGCTTTAAACGTCTGGTAGAACTCCCCTGGGAAGCCATCTGGTCCTGGACTCTTTATTTGTTGGGATATTTTGATAACTGATTCAATTTCTTCCCTGGTTATGGGTCTGTTCAAGCTTTCTATTTCCTCCTGATTGAGTTTTGGAAGCATGTGGGTGTTTAGGAATTTGTTCATTTCTTCCAGGTTATCCAGTGTGTTGGCATATAATTTTTCATAGTATTCCCTGATAATTGCTTGTATCTCTGAGGGATTGGTTGTGATAATTCCATTTTCATTCATGATTTTATCTATTTGGGTCATCTCCCTTTTCTTTTTGAGAAGCCTGGCTAGAAGTTTATCAATTTTGTTTATTTTTTCAAAAAACCAACTCTTGGTTTCGCTGATCTGCTCTACAGTTTTTTTAGATTCTATATTGTTTATTTCTGCTCTGATCTTTATTATTTCTCTTCTTCTGCTGGAATTAGGCTGTCTTTGCTGTTCTGCTTCTATTTCCTTTAGGTGTGCTATTAGATTTTGTATTTGGGATTTTTCTTATTTCTTGAGATAGGCCTGGATTGCAATGTATTTTCCTCTCAGGACTGCCTTCGCTGCGTCCCAAAGCGTTTGGATTGTTGTATTTTCATTTTCGTTTGTTTCCAT